>NC_048896.1:94573789-94771736 GCF_011077185.1 Oxyura jamaicensis | reverse complement strand
TTTCTTTCTTTCTTTCTTTCTTTCTTTCTTTCTTTCTTTCTTTCTTTTTCTTTCTTTTTCCTCTTTTCCCTCTCTTTCTGTCTGATTTTTCCCTTTCTCTCTTCCCTTCTGACTTTCCCTCAGCCTCAGTCTCCTTCCCTCTCTCACTTCACTCCCGTAGCATTTTTCCTTCTGTCTGTCACAGAGTGCTTTGGGCTGGAAGGGACCTTACAGATCACCTAGTTCCACCCCCCTCACTTTTTTCTTTCTTTCTTTCTTTCTCGTTCTCTTTATTTTTTCTTTCTGTCTTTCTGTCTTTCAGACTTTCAATTTTTTTGTATTTTTTTTCTTTGCTTTTTCAAATTTATTTTCCTTTATCTTTTTTCTTGTCATTTCTTTCTCTTTTCTTCCCCCCACTCTTTTTCCTTCTCTCTTTCTCTTTTATTTTTTCCCCTTCCCTTTTCTCTTTTTTTTTTTCCCAATTTTTTCCTTTTGATTTCTCACTTTCTCCCCTTTTTTTCCCCTCGTTTTCCTTTTCCATCCCGACTTTCCCATTTGCTCAGCCTCCTCTCTCATTTCTTACTCCTTTCTCTTTTTACTCTCCTTTCCCCCTTCCCCCCATTTCTCTCCCTCCCCTCTTTCTTCCCCAGCTCCGTCCGTGCCTTTTCTCTCTCCCCTTTTCTTCCTCTCTCTCCCCCTTCCCCTTCCCCTCCCGCTCTGCCCCGTGCCTGGCCGGGAAGGAGACGAACCAGGCGGTGCCGGGGGGGCTCCCTCCCATCCCTACCTGCCCCCAGACCCCCCCCGATCCCCCGGGTCCCCATCCCTCGTGGTGCCGGGGGTGCCGCCGCGGGGCCTGACGCTGCCGCTCTGCCCGCAGGGAGCGAGGTGTCCCAGGAGAGCCTGCTCCTGCACGGGCCCTTTGCCCGCAAACCCAAGCGCATCCGCACCGCCTTCTCGCCGTCCCAGCTCCTGCGGCTGGAGAGGGCCTTCGAGAAGAACCACTACGTGGTGGGCGCCGAGCGCAAGCAGCTGGCCAGCAGCCTCAGCCTCTCCGAGACCCAGGTACGGCACGGCACGGCACGGCCGGCAGCAGCTCCGCGCCAAAACCGCTCGGGGCCGGGGCTGCGCCGGGCGAAATCCCGGCTCCTGTCTCCAGGAATCGTGCACGGAAATTGTGCTGGAGCTGCACGGGCTTTTGGGGTCAGGGTGGGCTTTTTTGGTGATGGAAAGCTGCCGGCGATGGTCGGGCAGCGTTGTGGCATCGCGGTCCTGTGCAGCGGGGCTGGGGCTCGGGTAGGGACGCAGGTTCCCCCGCGCTCTCGAGTCGGAGTCGTTTTCCAGTGTTATTCCTTGTTTGCTCGGGTGTTCTGCTGCGTGCAAAATGGGTTTTTAAAATTCCGGTGACCACAGCAGCAGCGGTGTCACCCCCTCTGGCTGAGAGCTGCAAAAATCTGCCTTAACCCAGCCCAGTTTTGGGGTCTGCGGACGGACTCAGGACGATGCAAAGAAACGTGCCTGCGAAGGGTGCTCGCTCCCAGGGCTTGTTTCAGCTGCAGCTTTCGGATTTTAGAAAAGACATCGCACAGGCGTTTGGCCCTCGGTGTAGGAGATGAGGAAGCCCAGGAGGACAGGGGAATGAAGGTGAAAGGAAAAGTGTAAGGTGCCCGGGGAAAACAGGGGGACTGGGGCCGAGCAGCCCCGTATGCGTGGCAGCGCGCTGGGCACGCTGCTGCTCCCAAAACCCCGGGCGAAGGCACGCCGCTTCTCCTAATATCCAGTAACGGAGTCAACGGGGAGAGTTTCTGCCAAATTCTGGCTGTTAATTTGGCCCGTTTTCCACACCTATTTAATGGAAAATAAAATATATTCATTCCATTGGAAACTAAAGGCAGAGCCGTGGGTGTTCCTCGCAGCCGCCTGCCTTGTCCTCGCCCAGGCTCCGCCGGCTTCGGCGCGAGCGGCTGCGAGCAAAACCTGCGAGCAAATGCAGCCCCATGAGAGGGAAGTTAGCAGGGGAAAATTCCCTGTAACGGGGACAGCAGGCGGCCGCAGCACAAGGGGATTTAACCAAATGCAGGCAGCCGGGAGGACGAACCGAGCCCCGTAAGGGCACCGCGTCTCGGGGGTGCAGCCCCGAAGCAGGGCATGGCAGGAGCTGGCACCCCGGCTCCGTCCCCCCCTCGTCTTTCTTTGCTGCTTCGGCCACTTCTAGGGGCTGAAAACGGTGCTAAGAAAAAAAAAATAGCTGAAAGGTCAAAGAACAAACAGCAGCTTGCCGGGGCGGGAAGGGCAGCTGCGGGGTGCCCGGGGGCGCTCAGAGCCCCTCGCATTTTGCACCGTTGCCCCGAGCCGAAACGCAATTTCTTGGGAAAAAGCAGAGGCATCCATCTCTGAATCCTCCTGCATAACCAGAATCGCAGAGAGAGGCAATATATGTATTTTTACACGCTGCAGCCTGGTTTTTAGTTCTGTGTCTCCTCGCTCTGGGGAAGCTGCGGCACCGCCGGGTCGCTGTGCACAGGGGGAGCCTCGGCCCCGGGACCAGGGAGCTGCAGAGGGCGGCTGCAGGGAAACCTCCTCGGTCCCAGCTTTGTGCCTTAAAATATACCTGTATATTAGATATTGTTTAGACATTTTTATATAGATGAATAGATGTCATATATAGATGTTTTCAATATTCTATTAATTACCCAGAGGGAAATAACCCAGCCGTGCCGAGGGCTGCGGTGTGGGACTGGGCACTGACTGAGCAGGACCGGAGGGAAGAGAGGCAGCCAGGGGCTGCTGGTGGTTACCCAACGTATTTCATACCCAGTGACCGTGCTGCTGCCACCCCCTTCCTTCACGGCGCGGGCAGGGGATGCTGAGCCCCACAAACCTCTCTAAAACCACCCTCCGTGCTCCGTGCCATGCGGTGGCATCGCACCGGGTGTGCCTCCACCCGTGGCCAGTGCCCTGCCCGTGTCCCAAGCAGTGTGCGGATGTGGTTTTTCATTCTGGAGCTGAGCGCGGGGGCTGAGCGGGGCTGCTGGGCCTGGACTCCTCTTTTTCAGCCGCTTTTCCCCTGCGAAGGGCAGCTTGGTGGTGCTGAGCCGGGTCCAGACAGGGAGCAACACCTGGAGCAGCCCCGGGGGAGGTGAAAAGGGTACCAGTGTCCTCCCCCAGCAGGAACCGCCGTGGGCCATGGGGGGAGCGGTGGGGACAGGTGATTAACCCCTTCCCAGCCCTCCTCCCACCAAGGTGCTGCCTTGGCCTGGGACAACAGGCAGAGGGGAAAAAAAAAAGGGGGTTTGGAGAAAAGGCAGTGGCAGCGAGCAGCCCACGGGTGTAGTGGGATGAAGCCGGGGGGGGCACGGCGCAAGAGGAGCCGGCCGCGGGGCGTGCGTGTGCCGGGATGACGCAGAGGCGTGGGGACAGCGTGTGCCACGTAACCGGGCCCGCGGGACGTGTGGGACGTGCGTGTGCGGGGCTGGTGCGACACGGGGAGACGGCGTGCGTGTGCCGGGCAGCGTGGGACAGGACGGGACGCAGGGACTGGGTCGTGCCAGGCTGGGTGGCGCAGGCGGTGACAGCACCGCGCCCATCGCCGGTAGCATCAGGCCACCCCGGTGAGCTGGCTTCACTGGCCACGGGAGCGTGCCGGGCTGGGAAATCACTTTGCCGAGTTGATTTTGCACAACGAGGCCTCGTGCGCAATTTTGCACGCCGCAGGCTGAGCCCCTCCATCCCGGGCAGCACGTGGAGCGAGCGCTGGGGGAAACCCCGCAGGGGTCCCCTGCCCAAAGCCCGGGGCTCCCGCCCAGCTGCGAGGCGTGGGGCGATTTTGGCGATGCCGTGTGTGACCCCGTGTCCCCTCCCGGCGTCCTGCTTGCAGGGCTGACTGCCCCACAGCCCCCGTGGGCCGGGGCCGCTCCGAGCAGCGGTGCCGGTAATCGTTGACAGAGCGGCCCCGTGACCGTGCGGTGCCAGTGGATGCCTGGAAGTTACGGGAGGAGGAAGGTGGGACGCAGATAAAGCCGGAGAGCGGCCGTGCTGCAGGGGCAGGTGGGCCGGGTACCCTGTGCCCAGCTGGGGCCGCAGCTCCTGGGGGAAATTCGGAGCCCCCCAACGGCTCTGTAATGTGGGCCGTCTGCTCGCCCCGGCTCGGATTCACACCGCGGCAGAGTGGTGTCCCCACAGCAAGACACCTGGAGGCTGGGAAAAGGAGGGTAGGAGAGGCAGTGGGAGCCTGGGGGCCCCCAGAGGGGATGAGGTGGAAGCTGGGGACTGTCCCCATCGGAGACAGAGGTGCCTGGGGCACAAGCTGGGGGTACACTTCTTGGGCACGGAGCAGCAAGGTGCCGAGCAAGGGCGGTCCGGCTTTGGTGCCCTCGCTTTTGGGGTGCTCCCTTCCCAGCCCTCGTGTCTCACTAAAGCAAACTCCCGAGTTTTGGGGTGTTTTTAAAAGAAAAGGCATCGTAGCCTGGGGCTTTGTGGCATCGCACCGGGGCTTCCTGCGCTGCACTCCGGCGGGTGCAGCATCTCCTGTGCCATCGGGGTCCCAGCTGGGGACCCTGGAGGGGACAGCACAGCACGAGGGGGTGACAGCAGGGCTGGTCCCTGGCTCACGGCTGCTGCAGAGCTCCTCCAGCAGAAACGCTGCTGCTGGAGCCCTGTGCTTATACCGACAGCATCGCTCCCATCCTGGAGCTGCTGGGGACACGCGGCCAGCCCGAAGGGTTGAGGACATCCTCGCCTGGCCGCAGAGCCACCTCTCCAGGTGCTGTCGGCCTCGTGTGAGCAGGGCTGGGAGAAAACCCCGAGGGGGAGCGGGATTTCTTGGTGGACGTGGGCTTGCCGTCATCGCCTGGTGGTGGTAACGTGCGGGAGCGCGGTGCGTGCGCCTGGGGTGCGTGCACAGCGTGCTGCGGGTGGGACGGAGAGCCCAGCCCGGGGGGACAGCAGGGACCTGGGGACAGGGACGGCCACAGGATGTCCCCAGACCTCCAACGGTTAATGTGGCAGGGGGTTGGGAAGGGCCAAACCCCTGCTTGGTGGTTTAAACCCATTGCTCCTGGGATGGGGCTTCCGAGGGGGCAGGTTAGCCCCAGATGCCCGCTGGGGGGGGGTCTCACAGTGCCGGGGTCTCACAGTGCCGGGGTCTCACAGTGCCGGGGTCTCATGCTGCAGGGGTCTGATGCTGCTCCCACTGCAGCTTTTGGGGCCGGGGACCCCAGGGCTAAGGGGCTGTGGCTCCATCCAGCCAGGAAACAACCCCGGTCCCTCAGCCGCTGCGGGTGAGACGGCGCCGGGACAGGGTCCTCCGAGCTGAACGGTGCTCGGGAGGATGCGGGAGATGCCTCGCACCCAGCTCTGATTGCCACAGAGCCTCAGCCAAGCAGCTCCATCGCTTTATACCTCGGTTTTCGCTGCTCTACCTCAGGGATAAGGCAACTTCCCCTCTCCCAGCGGGCCGAGAGCTTTAATTAAAGTTTGCAAAGTGCTCTGCGGTGGGTGAATGGAAGGCGCCAGCTCGGTATTGTTTGAGAAATGCCCCAAAGCGAGGAAAGCAAATGGTTCGAGGCCGGGCTGGGGATTGCAGCAGGCTGTGGTGCCATAAAGCAGCTGGTTCGGCGCAACGAGCACGCCTCGGAGCCACCGAGTGGCCTCGGCATGCCGGGAGGGCTTCGCTCCCCTGGGAATCGGGGGCTGAGGGACGGCCTCGGCCTCCTGAGACCCCCCCCCCCCGGGAGCAGGAGGCGAGCACGGGCTGGGAGCGGTGCCGGAGGAGTGGGGCTGAAGGGGGCACGATCCGGGAGGTGGCCGGGTGCAGGTGATGGCTCCCACCCGCTGCGTCGCGGGGGCTGGCATCGGCGGCCGAGCAGCGGCACCTAGTGTCCTGCCAGGGCCCGCGAGGCTGGGCAGCATCCTGCCGGCTGCTCAGCATCCCGCAGCACCGCTCAGCACCCTTCATTGCTGCACAGCATCCCACGCTGCTGCACCCTGCATCATCGCCTGCAGCACTGCACGGCATCCCGAATCGCTGCTCGGCACCCCACGTCGCGGCACAGCTCACTGCTCAGCACCCTGCATCCCCGCACAGCGCCCCACGTCGCGGCACAGCACCCCCAGCACTGCCAGCAGCTCCCCGCACCGCCCAATTCCCGGCTGCTCGCAGCGCCCCGAGTCGGGCGCCGTGCCCGTGGTGCCGCGTCCGTCGCAGGAGCTGCCCCCGAGCACGGAGACGCCGCTGCCTCTGCGGGCTGCTGGGGCAGCCCGGTGGTGGAAAAGCTTTCCCTGCACCTGAATGCTGTAAATTCATCCTCTGGGTTAGCTCCCTGGTTCTCTGCAGTCCAGCCCGAGCGGCTGAGAGCCTCAGACCCTGCCCTCGGGCTTTGCGCACGAGGGGCACAAAGCGACGGATCGGTGCGATGGGCCAAGCCCCAAAATGCCGGTTATTGCCCCATTTTATTGGCCTGGGGAGGCGAGGGGCTTGGTCGGGCTACACCTGCAGATGAAGCAGGGCCAGGATTTGGCGATGCCTCCCCAACCCCAGGGCACGACGTGCGGGGATGGCTCTGCGTGACCCCCACGGCACCAGGCACCAGGGTGCTGGGCACCCACTCCCATCCTGCGAACCTCAGCAGGCGAAGGGCCGGGAAGGGAAACTGAGGCAGGGCTGGGAGCTCTTTGTGGCCACTCTCGGGGGAAATGGGGAAATGGGAACCGCTGGGGTCCCACGGTGCCGGGACCCCAGCGAGCGCCTGTCCTCTCCTCGCTCTCCCCCAGGTGAAAGTGTGGTTCCAGAACCGGCGGACGAAATACAAACGGCAGAAGCTGGAGGAGGAAGGGCCGGACTCGGACCAGAAGAAGAAAGGCTCCCACCACATCAACCGATGGCGCCTCGCCACCAAGCAGTCGAGCGGAGAAGACATCGACGTCACCTCCAACGACTAAGGCAGGGACAGGCTCCTGGTGCAGCCACCATGGAGAGGAACCCGGGGGACGAAGGGGGGACACGCGCGGCGGCACCACCACGCGAACTCTAGGGACGCCACCGCCCAAGCCACCGCCGCCGGTCCTCCGGGGCCCCGCCGGGGGCCCGCACCCCGTTCCCCCCCGCCGCCCGGTCCCGCGGTGCCCGGGGCATCCCTCGGGGGTGCTTTTTTTGGGAAGCCCCCGCCCGAGCCGAGGAGGAGGAAGAGGAGGCTGCCAGGGCCCCGCGCCCCGGGACGCGACCGCGCATCCTCCTCCGTGCTGGAAGCCGCCCGTCAGCCATGAGATCAAATCAAAACGTCCTACCTAGAAGCTCAATGTGCCCAGCCCTGGTTTTTGTTTGTTTTTCCTTTTCCCCCCCCCCCTTTTTTTTTTTGCCTCCCTCTCCCCCTTCCTCCTTCCTCCGTCGTCGTTTTTGTTTGTTTTATTTTTTTTTCCGTTCCGTTTCGTTTTTACACGGTTTCGTTTTAATTTATTCTTTTATTTTCGTGCCCGTGTGCGTGCATTCACCGTCGTAGGTAGCCAGCAGCTGTAGCGTGTGTGTTACTGCGTGGAAATAAAAAGCAAAATGCGCTCCAACCGCGTCTCCTTGCCTCGGCCGGGCCCCCTCGCCCACCCGAGGAGCGTCCCACGAGGACGTGGCCACGGGGACACCGGTGTCACCGGCCACGGGTGGCGTCCCCGCCGCGGTGGCATCGCCGCGGGGTGAGGACAGTGGTGGGAAAGCAGCAGCAGAAGGGGGCTGCTCCCGGGGGGGGGCCGCAGGTATGCCAGGTATGCGGCGGCTTCGGGGCCGGCAGCCCCCTCGCACCTGCGCCGGGGATTGAATGTCGAGGGAGAGGCAGCCCCAGAGACGGCAGGAATCCCCCCGGTCCGACGGGAAACGGGGCGCTGGGGGCTGCCCGGGGACCCCCCCCCGGGCACCGGGCGCTCGTGGACCCCCAGCGAGGAGGGATTTGGGGTGGGGGGACAGGGGTCGGGCACCCTCCTGCATCCCACCAGGGTCTGGGGGAAGGATGTTTAGAATAATTATAGGTGTATCGTGTGCAAATGCAGTAGTTTTATGCTATATATACATAAATACGTGTATATATCATACGGACAACTTACATACAAATATTATTTGATGCATACACGTTTATATATATATATATTTAAAAGGTAAATTTAAATTGCTGCTCCTTGGGACGGGGCAGCCGCCTCCCCACCTGCAGAGAGAAGCCCCGTCCCCGGAGCAGCTCGTCGGACAAGCAGCACGATGAGAATTTGTGTTTTCAAGGAGAATTTGTGGGTTTTGTGTGTTTTCCAGGAGTTTGAAGGCCAAGCCCGCGCCGTGCCCTGCGCTCCGTGGCACAGCCCCAAGGGTCCCACGGCCCCACGGTCCCCTTCGTTCCTCCCCACCTGCCCCCACGCTGCAAAGGACGCCCGCGACAGGCGGCAAAGTCTTTAAACGCTTTTATTCCAGACATGTCGAAGTGTTACATAAAGCGCCGCGGTCGATAAATCCACCGAGGAGGTTAAAAAGAGGCCCCCGGGCACAGCTGGGGGGGGGTCCGCGTGGCAGCGGCTGGAAGACGTGGCCGGGCGGCGATGCCCGCGGGCTGCGGGGTGCAGGAGGCCGCCACGGAGCAGCCCCACCAACAAAAATCCCACGGAGGAAGGGGACGGCTCCTAAAAGGACGCAGGGAGGTGCCAGGCTGCGGGTACCCGGCAGTGCCGGGAGCGTTCCGAGCCGATTTCTAGGCTGGAAGGATTTGTTCGCTGCTCGTCCCTGGTCGTCAGGGTGCTGGGTCCCCGTGGCAGAGCTTTCACAGGGAGCGAGGGACCAAGCCCAGCCCTGGCACGTGGCACCGGTGTCACCCGAGGGCTGCGGGCACTGCGTGGCCCCGTGCCTGCTCCGGCCACGTGGGTGCCGCGCCGGCCGTCCCGGCACCAGGGTGCCCTTACCTCGCCGCACGTGGGGATGGAGAGCAAAAAAAAAAATGAGCGAGGGGTAAAAAGCAAAGGAGCTGTGAGTGAGGGGAAGCAAAGAAACTGAGAAAAAGGGAGAAGCAGCCCGGAACACCCCCCAAAAAAAACACAAGAAGTAGGTTTGGGCAGCAGGCGTGCACGGGACATGGACGCTGTGTGGGGTGGCTGCGGTGCCAGGTGCTGCCGCTCGCTCCCCCCATCCCCAGGAAGGGAAATCCGAGGCGATGAGGCCGGCAGAGCTCAGAGCTGATGTTTGATACCCGCAGCTCTAGGAGGAGGGCAGGGCTGAGCCATTTCCCATTTCCCACTGCAGGCTCCAGGGCACCGGCACCTGAGCCCCGTGGCTGTCCCCGGCCGGCTCGGGGAGCAGCCGCCAGTCCCCCCCTTCCAGGAGGGAACCTTAACTCCTTGCTGGCACCTTTTGCTGCAACCTGGTCCTCATTATTTCTTAATTAACATATCCAAGAAATCAATTAACTGCGACATTTCTAATTAAATACTACAGGAGATGATCATCTCATTATTATTATCTGCTGAGGTGAACAACTTGATGTGTGCGGTGGGTTGTGGTTTTTTTTTTTTTTTTCCCCTTCCCATTTCTTCCACTTCCCCAATTATAGGAAATAATAAATGCAAATGGTTGGGTTGTTCTCACAAACCGAAGGCTCCTTTTGTACATTAGGAAAGTCGGAGAGATTAATTAGCTATTAAGTGAGTGTGCATAATGTTATCATTAGCTGTTGTGTGTATTCTTTTTTGGCACGATTCGCTGTCCTAATAAACAGCACTAATGTGCTACCACTTCCCCAGTGCCATGCTTTCCGTTCCTCAGACGGCACCACGAGCTGAGCGCGACGCCGAGCCCGCTCCCCGACCGCAGCCCCAGCGCCAACCCTGCCAGCTGCCGCGTGGGGTGCACCGAGGGTGAGCCTGGCAGTTCCCAAAAGTGACACCGGTCACCCCATGTGGCCCCAGCGGGTCCTGCTGCGGAGCATCCCGGCCCTGGATTTGGGGATTTTATGGGGATTTGGGGGATTTGGGGTCCGGTGCGTGGCCAGGAGCCAGGCGGTGCCGCATGGTCTCGCTGTTTTCACGTCCTGGTGCCCTTGTGCTGGGGGATGCTGCCTCTCTGCCGTTCCCCGGGGGGGAACCAAACATGCTCCTCTTGCACACACCTTGTCCTGCTCCCCAGGTGAGGGGCCAGCCCGGGGGCCAGCCCGAGGAAGGGCAGCAGAGGGGAGACCCAAGCCCCGCGTTGGGTTTCAGCTCCCGCTCTCCCAGACGCGCACACAGCCGGACGCACGGTGATTTTGGGGGGTGCAGGGCCAAGCCCCCGGGCCCGCAGCCCCCCCGGCACAGCCCTCACCCCACGGGCACCGCTGGCACAAGCGATACCTTGCGGTGCAACAACCACAGTGATTTTGGCAGAGTTTGGAAACTGTGTGGGACCCCTCTTTGCTTTCCGGGTGCCCGGCTGACCTGGAAGGAACAAAAGCTGGAGATGGGCCGGGTCGGGGAGCGGCACCGCTCTTTTTACCCCCTGGAGCAGAACCCGGCCCTCCTGACTTTGATTTACAGAGCAGGGGGTAGCAGTAAACCCGACGCCTTTCCTCTGAGGCAGCGCAGCCCTCGTTGTGCGCCGCGGGATCAGCCCTCTGCTAATTAACTCAGCGGCGAGCCGAAACGCTCCGCAGGTGAAGCGCGCGCAGGGAAAAAGCCTCCGTGCGCCCCCTTCCCTCTCACAAACCAGGACCCGGCTCCTTTCCTAGGCAAAAACCTGCTCGATTCGTGCTTTTTTTCTCCTGGTATCTCTCCTAAAGAAGTGCAGCGAGCGGGGCCGCGGCTATTTCCCTGCGCGGCTCCGTAATTAGCCGTGCGCGCTGCAAATTACTCACTCCATCTGCAGGCCCGGCAGGTAGCGGAGTTCACAGCCGTGAAATCTTTGATCAGTAATTACGATGTAAAAACCAAATCACCGTCTCCCTCCTCGCTCCACCCCTCAGAAACCACCCCACTACAAAGGGAAGTGTCCGTCACTCCCCCCCCCTTCAAAAAACAAACCAAAAACCAACACAACCCAAAGCCCGAGATAAAAAAGCTTCGCAGCATCTCAGCGGAACGGCTCCGGCACAAAACCCTCCGTGGGGGCTTCTGGGGAGCTCAGCTCTGGGCTCAGCTACGCCGCCAGCCCCCCGTGCGTGTTTAAGACCAGCTCCTTCCCCACTTCAGGCACATCTCACAGCGCCCCAGGGCGCTCTGCGCCTCCCCACACCTCAGCCCCTTTTTCGGGATCACGGGGCGATGCGGGAGGGCAGAAGCCACCTCCCCAAATATTTGGTCCGGGGAAAGCGCGCTCCAGCCGCGTGCCGGAGGGCCGTGTTCCCCAGGGTGCTGCTCAGCAGCTGGTTTCGCACGGGGAGCGGCAGCGCTGTCGGTGCCATCGCGCCAGCCCCCCCCAAACCCCGCAGGGAGCCGAGGGGTGGCCTCGCCTGGTGCTGGGCATACATTCATCTCATCTAGTGCATCGGAAGAACTCCGCTGGGTCAGCTCCGGCTGTCCCTTACCCCGCTGGAAACGCGGAGAGCTCCACGAGCTCCGCGCCCCCACCAGCGCCAGGGAACGAAGGGAAGCTGGCTCCAGGGAGAGCAGCGAACGAGGGGCTGAGCCCTCCCGCCCCCAGACATTGCACCCCATCCTGGCGCGTACATTTTGTTCGGGGGCAATTTGGTTCCCCCCCGCCCCCCCCCCCCCCCCCCGGACCCCCCCCCCCCGACCCAACAAGGTGGCGTTGGCACGATGGCAGCGTGCGCGTCCGGCTGTGCCATCGCCAACACGCCTCCATCCCTGCAACCGCCCAGGGGACCACGACCAAAAATCCGCTCCTCTGACCCTCAGGGAGTCGCTTTGGGGTTTTCCCTCAGGCAAAAGATACCGGAAAGCCAAATTACGTCCCCAAACCCAACCAAGGGCGGCCAGGGGAGTTTTGCTGGGCCACAGGACCAGGCACCCACGTGGGACGTGGCTCCCATACCCAGGATGCGCCCCCAAAGCCACGTCCATGCACAGGGGAGCAGGAACCGATGCCCTGCCAGGGGTTTGTCCCACCTGATGTGCAGCACCTCAAAGTGGAGCAGGCAAAGAGCGAGATGGACAGGCGGATGGACACCTGCAGGGCACAGTTAGCCCCTCTGCCCGAGGCTGTGGCATCAGGAACCCCTCACACACGAGGCACCAAGTAGCTTGGAGTGACTGCCTTACCTCCAGAGAGCCTGCACTAGGTGGGACAAACCCCATCTCTTACCTCTGTGCCAAGAAAAGAAGGAATTGAGTACATTTTCACCCTTCCCACGCTGGGCACGTTGGCTTTCCAACCCCTCGACCCCTCACGGCCACCAGCACTGCCAGCAGGAGGAGTAGGGACGGGGGCCATGGGCTGCGCTCCCACGGTGCTCACCAAGAGCCCCCCGACTCAGCACCAGAGCTGCTTTCGTGCACGATCACCGGGGCACGGCCACGAAATCGGTACGGGACACTCATCAAACGCCCTATGAAGCACTCGAAATTCATGCACCCGCTGGGCTCTGCGGCGTTACTTCTGTGCAGCGTCAGGGCCGGGGTTTAATTGGCATTGAGAACAGAATTTGCTCGGCGAAGCCTACTCTCGTGTAGTTAGGTATAGCCAGGAAAACGCCCCGGACGCTCCCCTCCATGCAGTGCTAGAAGTTCAGAGATTATTCCTTAGCTAGTTCTCTAAAGTGTTTGAATGCGATTCCTCGCGGTGGCTACGTTAAAACGATTTGGGTTAATCTTTTTGAGTGGTGTGAGGTGTCAGTTCTCCCCAAGTGTTAGTTCGCTCCCCCATCTCCGGGAGGGGCAGTGCGTTACTACGGCTGAGCTCCACGCTCCTTTCGTCTCCTTGCTGTGTTTTATCCCAGTCGTGATCTCGAGCTTCCCCCGGCCCTCCCCAGCTCTCCTGGGCCGGGAAGGCGCTCAGCTCCCACTTACAGCCCCTTGTTGTACACCACAGTCTTGCTGGCGGTGGCCATCGCGATCTCCGGCTCCAGCCGGGCTGTCTCGATCTGCGGGAACAAAGAGGAGAGGTCAGAGCTGCTGTGCTCGGCAGGGCCGTGTCCCCCCTGGGAGGGGGTTTGTGCCCGCAGTCCGGCCCTCTGGACTCACGCAGGGTTGTAAATGCGCGCGAAGGATGCATAGAGAGAGCGTGCCGCTACCTGGCGCGTCATTTGTGCCCTTCCGTGCCATTAAGGACACGAAGTCCTGTACTCCGAGCCTCGAAACACCCCTGGGTAGATGGATGTGCATCACAGGAAGCGATGCCCGCTCTCTGCCTCAGTCCCCAGAGAATCGCAGCGCTCCTCGGGGGATCCCCGTCCACCGTTCCCCAGCAGACATCCTTCTCCCAGGCGGGTCCCTCGCGCCGTGCAGGAACGGAGCCAGCCCCGGCGCTGCGGTCGGCACCCATGGGACCCGGAGGGGACAAGGGACAGCAGAGCCCGGCCAGCCCTGCCCCAGGGAGGGCATGGCAGCTAAACCCCGGCGTGGTGCCCCTACACCCTTCCTCCCGGCACCCGCCGCCGTTCCCCCAGCAGGCACTCGCCTGGAGCAGACTAGACACCACGCTCGGCGTCTCTGGGAAGCGCTCCGATGCACAATTTAGAAACTGCGCTGTTTTGTCCCTGCTCCTTTTTCTGTCTCCGCGAAAGCACCAGCCCTCGCCTGTTTTTTTTTTTTTTTTCTTATTTTATTTTATTTTTTATCCCCAGCCAGATCTGCACGACGCTTTCCAGCGCGCTGAGCTCTCGCCGAGCCCGCCGCATCCCCGCCGGGGAGCCGGGTGCTCCCCGCGCCCGAGCGGGACGGGGCCGCGCGCGGGACCAGACTTTTGGAAACCGTCGCCGTCGAATGGGTGCCGCCGCTGCCACAATGCTACGGAACCCACGTTAAAATCGAGATGCTTTTGAAAATGTTTAACCTAGTTAGACAAATTAGCAAAAATTTGTGCAAAACAATTTAGGTATTTAAAATATTCAATGTTTTTAAAAACTGGAAAAACTGTTCTTAGCTTTCAGCTGCAAAAACCCAACAAAATATAACATCAAAGCAATCTTAACATGAGGTGCAACATAACCCTTCAGCAAAGCTGTTAAACAGCTACTGGAGCATCATGGGAAATAGCACTTCATTTATTCAAATGCACATATGTCAGGTTTTTGCACCATATGTCATTCCAAGCTATTTACAGTAATAATTAAATCTTAATCAACGTTTAACCTCTGTAAAATGTTTGAAGGGATCTAATCACCCTTCAGACTGCACTAATGAAGGAGAAATATATAAACATAAAAAGAAAATGATGCATAGATAGCACACCAGAAAGAACAGTAATTGCAAAATTGTATTTCTTTTAAATATAATCAGCAAATTATGTAAAGTAAGCCAACGAGTATTTTAAGTGAAGACATCTTGGGTGTCAGAGGTGTGATCAGCTAATTTTGTACTGCTATCCATAACAGATGTAGCATATTTTCTTTTAGTGCCATTATTAGCAACTTCACCATTTCTTTCTGTGCTGCACCACAAAGTGAAGCATTGTGCTGGGAGAGCACCCGGCAAAGGTAGAGGGGAGGCTGCTCGCACGCGCACCGGCACCCGGGGATCCATTTTGAGCGAGGATTAACTCCGGTCTGCCCGGCTCTGACGCAGCTTTTCTGCCCGTTGTTTTCCTTTTCTTCTTCCAGATACGGAGAGAAAAGCTTCTAGACGTGGAGATGGGGTGGCTTCACCCCCGGGCATGGAGACACGGAGGTGAGAAGAGCTGGAGAATGACCCGGCACCCATCAACCCACTTGGGTTGGGTTGACCCAACCCAAGCGGCTGGATGCTGGCGTCGGCAGGGCTTGGGGACGTGGTGCAGCTCGTAGAGCGAGTTGGGAATGTTGAGGGTAGGAGAGAGAAGTTCAGGAGAGGCACCACCGTGCTTGCAAGAGGCTGCGGCGAGGAGAGAAGGAGGGATGTTTTGTTCGTGCTCTCTTGGGACACAATTCAAAAAGCGGCGAGTACGACTCCAGCTGAACAGCAGGAAGAGCATCCTAGCGGGAAGGAGCAAAGTACTGCAACCAAATGTTTGGGGAAGGTGCGCTGTCTCCGCGGTGGGAAGCTTCAAGCACAACTCAGACAAAACCCATCAAGAATTTTTTTAAGCGCAGTCGAGCCTGTCTCGGTGGAAGGAGAGAGATGGGAGAACTGCTCGTAGGTCCTCTTGGCTTTTTTCCTGGGGGTCTAGGAGGGAAACGGCCTCCTTCCAGCGTGTGGCTGAGCCCCTCCATCACGGCAAGGCTCCGTGCTGGGGGCCGGGTGGGATGGCCTTAGGAGGGCAGGATTGAGGTGGGAGCTCAGAGACAGGTTGTGGGGTCAGAGCAGAGCGACAAGGGAATGGATGCCTAACGGGACACGTCTACTCAGCTGGGGACTCTAAAAGATGTCCAAAGGAGATAAAACCAATCGTGGGCATTGGCTTGGGGATGAGTGTTACTGAGCACACCCAACCCCCTTGCTGAAGCCTGGGAAGATGTGAAATAAATTTGCTGGAGGGAGATTGGTTGATCCGGAGCAAACTGCAGATCCACTTTTGGTTGACTTTATTAAGGCAGATACAAAGATATTAAAACCCTGGGGCATCCCCACCAAGGAGGCAAGCACGGGAGGGACGGACCCCCAGCAGCACTGGCAAAGCTGTTCAGAAGGGCGCTGGGAACTACTGATTCTTCTCCCTGTGAAACCGAATGCAGAAGAATGAGGAGATGTGTTCAGATGGTGGGTTACAGATATTGAGGTGACGTTCACTAGTTGACCTTGCATGCCCTGATTCATTCTTTTGATCCATCAGGGTTTTGGAGTGGAAACTGGAAATTCACCTATTTTGGTGCAGACTGCTGGTCTAGCTGCCCAGAGTCCTGGACAGGACCTGGCATTGTGCAACGGACCTGGAGACCCCCGTTTCTTGTGTCATGTTTCTTGTGTCCATGCTTCAAAGAAAACCCCTGGCGGGGTCCTTCTTGGTGGTGGCCATGCCGGGAACCCCGCGAATAGGGAACGGCTGCCACAGAGGGTGCTCTGAGGAACGGGTTCCACAGTACACGATGGGACCCGTCCCACCCCATATGGGGCAACTGTGTCCTTCCAAACTGAGCACCCACTATGGGACTGGGCTTGAGTTGTGCCCATCCTCTTCCTCTCAGTGAGGAAGATCTTGTTGTGCTGGCTCAAAGGAGGGATCCCCTTCCTGGCTCTGGCAGGACAGCACCGAGGTCCCTTACAGAAATGGGTCTTCAGCAGTGACACCAAGAGAAGAAGGACACAGGCTCACAAACAGCACGCAGGGAACCATGGTGTAAAAACACCACTGCGAAAGGGTGCTGAGAAGGAGCTTGTTTGGGGGGAAAACACAGCCTTTCAGGATGAAGGCTGCATGACCAGCACAGCGTTGACCGCCACTGTCCTGACATACCAGCGTGGGAGATGCTATGATGAGAGAGCAGGAGAAGGGGAATTGCTGCATCCTCCAGGGGTTACTGAAAGCTTTGTATTGGAGCAAGGAGATCCTCGCTGGGGACAAGGCCAAGGTACAAAAAGAAGAGTGGCACAGGAAGGGGCCGGTGCTAGCTGCAGAGCATCGCAGCGCCCGGGAGCTCCCCTAGCAGATAACCAAGAACAAAAAAGGTGTCCCCTGACCTCCAGACCCCTCCAAGCAACTGAGGAGGTACAGCACTGCTGGCATTTTGGTGGCACTCCTGACCCGGTGAAACCCATCCCCGCCGGGGGAACAAAGCCGCCGGGAAGGGAATCGCCTCTCGCGGCGCCCGCCGCGCGTGATTCCTCTTCCCCCCCCCCCCCATCCCTGCCTTTGCAGGGGGGCCGGAACCCCCTCATCAGCACAGACAAGGCTAATTGGGGTGATAAAGAACTGGCTCCGAGTGCTGGCGTGGGCTGGAGGAACAAATGGTGCGGTGGTCACAGCTGGTGCTGCGGAGACAGCGAGGGAGCGAGCGCGAGGCAGGCTCCCGGCGCCCGAAGTTCCCTCAGCCCATGCTGGATGCGGGGCTGCGAGGTGGGGGGCTGTGTGTGTTTTGCATTCGCTGCTGACACGGGTGTAACGTACATGCGCGGCCGGTGAGGCAGAAGCAGGCAGAAAGCAGATGCTTTTTGTTTGGGGTTGATACTCATTTCTATCCCAGCTCAGGAAAAGGTGTAGAAAGGAATGTGCTCCGACGAGCGCAGGGAGAGAGATAGGTCTAGGCGCTCTGCCAGGGATCCTGCGACGATATGGAAGGCAGCTAGGGGAGACAGGAGCAGATGGATTTGGCATACAGCTCATCACTCAGCCAAAAAGGGGGGGGGGGAGAGAAAAGAAGGAAGAAAGCAGCCAATTTTGGTAGGGGGAGGGTCGTGCGGCCTGACGGATGCTGCACCGGGAGGAGGGGGAAGGGACGAGCAGCCTGGTCACCGCGTCTCCTGCCGGGCCGCCGAGGAGGCCTGGAGGTGGTTTGGAGGCCGAGGGGCTCTGCAGGCCCCGCCAGCTGCCCTCTGTCCTCCACCAAGCAGCAGGGCAGTGGCTGAGGCGATGTCAAGCGAGGATTTCTGTAAATGAAGGCAACACGGGGCGCCAACAGGGCCCAGCGGCTGCTGCTTGGTGGTGCTGGGCCCAGCGCGCTGCCCAGGAGAGCCTGGGGCGCTGCCAGCACCGCTCACAGGCTCTGCTCCATCAGCTCTCCACAGACCCAGGGAAAAATGAGGTGAGGTGCACCGTGGCCACCAGACACCTCTGCTCGCAGCTCACGGTGTGAAAGCACCTCCGTGAGGGCTGACCGAGCTCCTTCGTGGCGCCTCATGGCAAGCCACCGCCGCCACACGGCCACCTAGCCAGGAGGCAGAACCTCATCGAGCTGGCTTAACGTGCTTCCTCGGGGTCAAAACCAGCCTGCCTGGGATTTTGAGGTTTTGTTCCCACAGTAAAGCTGCCTAAATAGTGTTCTTTCAGATATTTCGGACCTTCTTTTCTTCTTTTAATTGACAGTAGCTGAAGGAACGCTACTAGGACCAAAATCACAAATCTGTCCTGGAACCTGTGCTCAATTTTAAAAGGCTTTCCAAAATTTAAAAAATGTATAAAGAGTAAGTTAAAGACCATAAGGTTTTTCTCTCTTTTGCTCAGATAACTTCTTTCCAAAACTTTTCCCAGCTGTCAAGCAACAAAGTGCTCCACATGGACCCACTTGCTAAGGATAAAGTTGAAGAAAGCGTTTGCCAAAGAGCACCACTTGGAAATGCCACAGACCTACGGTCAACCCAAGGTGAGAGATCTGGGAAATGATCCACCTCACCCCAAAACCTGCTGGTTAAATCACAGAAGATGTTTTTCAGAAGATATCCAGGCCAGCTTCAAGGCCTCGGCGTCCTGCTTCAGCCAGCCTCCTGCTTCGCTTTTGTCTAACTTCTCACTTCCACCTTGGCATTTATTGATCTGCTGCACCAAGGAGCTCTCCCCTGCCAGAAGTTTTGACCCATTAAAGTCTCCAAAGATTATCAAATCGCCTCTTTGTTAAGTCCTTCTCCTTTATTTCAATTTATTGTTTGCAATACTGATACTAAAGCTCTTCCTGAGCGCTTTACAGTTTTCCTAGCTGGACACACCGGTTGCCTCGTGACTGATGTGCACAGTAATAAATAACCGTGCCAGTAACCGAGGCTCAGTTTGCTGGCTAAGTCACAACCCGGGAGAAAAGGATTTTCAAGCAAACATTTTTGTTAGGTTTTCCCTGAAATTAATAATACAAATCAAACAGAGTTGACTAGAAAATGTCTAATTGCTTGTTTCTCTCAAGTCTTTTAGGCTCCCCCCTTTTAAAGAAACTTTCACAGCTTTCAGAAGAGAAAAGATAAAACATCTCTAGTCAAAATGTTTTCCTCGAAAGCACGGAAGCTATTCGGCTCCCTTTGCACCCCTGGTGCTGGCTGGGATACCAAGGAAATTGCAGCAGAGCCTGGACAGGCGCAGCTGGGGTCAGCAGTCAGGTGCCCCGTGCCAGCACCCCGTAGGGTTGTCCCCGGCCACAGCATGTCTGGATCTGGTCCCATCTTGGTGCAGGAGCCCGGCCGTGTCTTTGACACCATCCCCGTCCCCATCCCAGCCGAGCACTGATACAAGGGTCCCAGGGCTGGTCCCCCAAAAGGCAGGGATCAAAGGGAGCTGCATAGCTGCCGGCGTGGAGCACCCATCTCTTCCCCGGTGAGGGTTTAGAGCCTCCCCTCTTGCCGTCCCAGCTTTGATCTCCTCCTTTTGGCTGACACCTCAAGGCACTGACATCCCCTGAGAGCTCACGAAGCTCCGCAGCCACCGACCCACGTGAGGTGGGCTTCTTCAGGCTGGGCTGTCCTGGGAGGCAGCGTCCAGCTCCAGGACAGCCGGGAGCTGCTGTACTAGCAAATAGAGTAAGCCTCTGGTGCTCTGAACCTGTCTATTTAGGAGAAAGGTGAATATTTGTGATGTACTCCTGTAACCATCAGCGTTAGTGTGGGCTTGCCGCTTCTAAAGAAGTCAGGCACAGCCTCAACCCAGGCATCAGAGCAGCCTCGGGCTGTAAAAACAAGTAAATGACTGCAAATACAACCCAGTGACTGTAACTACAATTAAACCATTGTAAATACGGCTCAACGACTGTAAATACAGCTCAACGACTGTAAATACAGGTCAACAACTGTAAGTACAACTCAACAACTGTAAATACAGCTCAGAAACTATGCGTACAACTCAACCGCACTCAGGTTGAGCAGGTTCGGTCTCTGCCCACAAGTTTCCCTCTGTTACTCGCATGCTTTGTAAAACCAAGTCAGTAGCAGACAAAGCTGAACAAAGTAGACAGGCAGCTCGGAGTGCCTTTGATTTGCACCACCCTGTCACTGCCATGTAGGTGGATTCACAGATATCTATATGTAAAGTTAGGAACAATGAGGCAAGCCGTGTAACTTGCAAGGCTGATTGTTCGGCTGCAGATCTGGAGCCCCCGAGCTGTGCCTGGCACGTGGGCACCGTCAGCTCCCCGCGATGTCCAGAGACTGCATCCAGAGCCCTGTTTGCAAACAGTGCTTTTAGGGATGTGTCATGGCTCTGCAGTAGACCAGGCTTAGACTGTGCAAGGTGGAAACGCGTTGCCTCTGGAAGGACCCATGGCCGCTCCAGAGCTCACACAAACTCTCCTGACTGTCCGTGGGGCAGGCAACCATTCAGATCTGGCTGAGAGGTGAGGAACAGAGGTGCTGCAGCCTCTGCCCCTGCACCATTGGCAGCTGCCAGGCCACCAGTGCATGCTGGTGCTGCCCCCAAACCTCTCGCCGAGCCTGGAACGGGCATTAAGAAGTGCCGTTGCTTGGGATTAATTTTATCTCTCTTTTCTTCACCCTCCTTGAAATAATAAGGAGGAAAACCGGAGTATTTGGCTGTGCTGGCTCTGGAGGGCTATCGATTTCAGAAAGTTGCTCTGGTTTCTGTCAGGGATGCTGTGACCACCAGCAGCCAAATCCTGCTGCCTGTAGGACAAGGCAGAGAACAGAGACTCTTTCCAGACCCGACTGGAAAGGGTCGCAACGCAGCCACACGCGTACCCTGCTACGACATCTGTTAGGTATAAAGTATGTCAGTGCCGGTGCCGGTGCCACGAGCTCTTCACACTCTATCACATCTGCTGACACCTCTGCACCGTCCCCTGAACACGTCACTGCTTTTAGCAGAGCACGAAATGCAAAGTGTCAGCGGCACCTTGGGTGCCATCAGGTTTCTGCACGGCGACGAGCAGGAATATTCCTCACGCTCAACAGCTGTTTGGATAGAGACGTGCAATTGCTTCGGAGACAGCTACAAGGCTTCGGATGTTACCGCCCTCACCTTAAACGGGAACAACTGACCCTGCCCCGAAGCAGAACGGGAGAGTTTGCAGGATTTATGGGTCAGTTATGGGATAGCACCTTTATCACGGGGGGGGAGTTTTTACCTTCAGCTCTGCGGATCTGTGAGCACGCAGCTGCCTGTGCATGGAGTTGCAAATGAGCGTATCACAGCTTCTAGAAGAAAAATAATATGCATCGCTTCTCCATTAGAAAACAACACAGCAATCTGAAGGGAAGGAAGGAAAACGTGGCATTTTAGGCTCCTGCCCATCCGGGCTGGAGCAGAGCACCACTCCCACGGGGCGCTGAGCTCCCCGTGCCCAGCGGCACACGTCTATCGGTGCTGCAGGAATGACGGATGGTAACAAGGCAGCAGGTGGGACGAAATACACGGCAGCAGGCACCTAAGGCAGCGGGGCAGCTTCAGTGCTGGCCATGCCCCTGCCTGTAGCTCGGCGGTCCAGCAGGTCCCTTCACTCCTGAGCTCCGTCCCACAGCCAGGTCAGCGGCAAGGCTGACCCAGGTCCCCGTGGGAAGCCTTCTGGTGTCTCAAGGTGACATCGGTGATGAGCAGGCTGCTGAGATGAAGGAAAGCCTCTCGCAGGAGCTGGGCCCATGGCCAGCACTGGGCTCACATTGCCCCGAGACCCAGTCCCCTGAATAACCTCACATCCAAGTCCCTGCAAAATTGGGGGTTTTGGTCTTCTGGGGAAGGAGAGTGCTGCCTACAGCACCAGAAACCCCATGTGTTAAAACAAACAAAGAAACAAAGGTTTTGAAACCATCAAGCTTTAAGTAGCAAGACCAAAAAAGAGTTCTTTCTGAGCTGGAGAGAGAAGCCAAGACAAAGGCACGATGCATCTTCCTTACGGTGAGGAACCACACCAAAGGGCTTCACAGGAGCTAAGATGCCTCTTCTTTCTGATGGACAAGGTTTCCTCACGGGTAAGGTAAATGCTCACGAGGTGAACTCTCTACATGAATTTCTGCAGGAGCAGCTCCCGAGGTAGGCCCCAGAGGCTGGTGCCACAGCAGCAGCGCGGGTTCTGCCCATGGCTGGCCATAGGGTAAGGAGAGGCCAACGTCCCCAGAGTGACATCCACGTGGGTAAAGCAAAAGAACCTTCCTCCTGGCCCAGGGAAGAAGCTTCACCTTACAGGACGCAGACTTTGTTGGGGAACATTCAAGGCAACTGATGAATGCAAGAGCCATCAGCCCATCTAAAACACAATCCGGAGAATGTCCAAAACTGGCTAGCTCAAGTCACGGTGCCTTGCCAGAACGGAAGGTCTTTCTAAAGAGAGTTAGAGTTGTCTCCCTTCTTCTGGAAGAAACAAAACCCCGCTTTTGGATGCGGGCATTACAAATTCGGCAAGTTTCCTTTTGATGAAAAGGAGCATTTCGGTCCCTTCTCGTCGTTGTCCCTCAAGCACTTCTGTTGAGGAAGAGACCATTTGCTGCTGGCTTGGCGACAACGTCAAGCCCTGCGATTCCCTGGCTGTTAAGAAGGACCGCGATGGGTACTGCAGGATTTAGGGAGGGCCTTGCTGCTTTAAAGAAGCTGAGCAAGTTCCTCGGGACCCCCAAGCCTTCGACGCATTTCCTTCCCTTGAAGGACCAACAGCCCCAATTAGAAACAGGCTGTTAGATGCGACTGATTTAAGAAGCAATTACAGATAATTATATAGACGGGGGAAATGTGATTAATAGCTCGTTCTCCGCAGTCAGCGAGCACGCTTACAGCAGGCAAGTCTGGACAACTGGCTGCCTTCCTTCGCTCGGATCCTTGATGTCTCACTTGGAGTAATCTGAGGTACGGCTGCTTCCGAGGAGCTAAAACAAGTGTCTGAGGGCACGCAGAAAGCCGTGAGACAGGGGTAAGGCAGGCGACAGCCAGGGAAGAGCCGGGGATGAACCCAGCTGCACCAAATACAGAAGCTGCGGATGGAAAAGAAAGGGGAACAAATTATCGGGCTGGGCTGGAGGAAAGAAAGGAAAGGTCTCGGCTTTCAGGCCGGGAAGAAACAAGGAAAACCAAAGACCTGCTGGAGCTCAGAGGGTTGCACGGGGCAGGAGGAGAGCGGGATGAGATTGGACTGGATGATCCTGCAGGATTTTCAATCTTGTGCTTCTCGGACTGCCATCTCCGCGCGCTGCCCTGCAACCAGGGCAGGAATCCCAGGGAAGTGCTTCGCAGGAGCTGCTCTGTTTACAGTAGGTGCTGCTGAAAGGTGTCCCGAAGAAAGACAGCAATTAACAGGCCTGGAAAAAAAATGGCTTCTTTCCACAAAGAGCCTTTTAAGTGTGTTTTTCGAGCCACTTTAAGGGTTAATGTTTAGCTGTTTATCCGGAGTTGTCGGATGTCAGCTCTTTCTTTTGACTCCTAATGGCTTATAGCCATCAGGAGGTGAAGACTCCTCAAAAGAGATGGTGTCAGGAATGTTTTTTTATGCCCACTAGCACCCACACACCTGCAGGAGCCTGTGCTTGCAGGACAGATAGTTTACATACTTGAACCTGTATCCCAGGGACAGAGATATAAACATGAAACCAGATCCCATCCGACGGTGCCGTTGAAGCCCCTGGGCAGTACAAAGGGGTCCTTTCTCCCACACCCACCTCCAGTGACCACAAATAACAGCTCGCTTCGAGCCCTCGCTCCCCGCTAAGAATAAGCTCTGCTGGTCCAGGTCGTGATTTTAGGGCTGGCCCCTGACAGGTTTGCAGCACCCTTAGCTCCAAACATTGGCAGTGAAACAAAGGGTAGTGAAACTCCAGGAATCAGCCCCGTCACAAATCAAAGCCCCTCGGACAAGGGAAGGGGAGAACAAAGGCACCGGCTCCGGATCAATCAGAGCGCTGCTCACTCGTGACCTTCCCCAGGTGAGAGATGTCATTGAGCCCAATAATTACACCGCAAGGTGCAAGCAGGCCGAGCGGTTGTAAATCTCACCACCGCAACGCTTCCTGCGGGCGTTCAAAGGCAGCTGGTGGAGCCGATGCCCCCGGAGACCGGATCCTTCCCCTTCCTGAGCTCTTCCCAAAGCTTCAGACCAAACCTTCCCTCTCCCTCCTGCTAAACCGAGGCAGCAGCAGGGGTGCAGGCAGGGATAAGGGGGATAAGGGCTGCGGTGCCCGCGTGCACCTGGAAGCGCTGCTGCAGCCAGCCGGACAAGTGCAGAAGGAAAGCACTACACCGCGTGTCTCCCCCTGCTACAGTCCCTGAAAAAAAATAATAATAAAGGAAGCGGCATCCAACAGAAGAGATGGGGAGTTACAACAATGAGAAATTATCCTCGGGCACCCTGCTCTCGGTGTCCCTGCTCGAGCAGGGCGCTGGAACAGGTGGACCCCGAGGTCCCTCCCAGCCTCAGCCACGATTCTGTGAATCTGGGGCTTTTTGCTGGGAGTTGGGAGCAGGGGAGCAGGGAAAGGATGTCGCGGTCATGGAATCTGGGCTTTTTTGGGTTTGTTTGTTTGTAGAAGCGCGGGTGATGGCTCAGCAGCTCCGGCTAAAGCACGGCTGGGAGGGGAGGACAAGTAACCTTGAAGCCTCCAAGCATTTAGGAACACCTTCAGTGGGAGACGTGCTCAAGAACAGCGTTGAAGGCACGTTTTAAAGCTGTGTCCTTCCAGCCCGTCTGCGTGACCTGAGCTCCCCCCGAAGCCCTGCTGCCGCTCTGACGTGGGCGTTCCTGAGCGACACAGTTAGAAGGAAACCTGAAGTTGCTGAGAGATCCTGCAGCACAGCAGGTGAGCTGCTGGGATGTTTTTGTTCCTGGCTGCTCTTACGGGAGAGGTGTTCTGCAGACGCCAGGCTGGAGGCGTAAAGAGAAAGCCAAGGCCAAGGGAGAAGCAGTGTGTGCAGTCTGGCTCCTCGGGAAGCACACGCCGGGTTTGTAAACCTTGCCCAACAGCCGGGTGGGTGAAGAAAACCTAAACACGAGGAGGGCTACGCTGGGAGCACATCACCTTCTCCTGTGCTCCATGCTCTCAGTGACACAGGGCTCGGGGGGAGCAGAGAAGGGATGCAGACGTCAGACAAGCAAATGGTAGAAGCGCTCCTGTTCCAAGTCAAGGGATATTGAAACTTTCCAAAAAACTGGCTGTTTAGCCTCAAGTTCACTCTTAGTGCTCACCCTGTAAGGTGCAGCCTCAGGCCAGTGGCTGCTTTTTGGGCTCAGCAGACTGCAAACATTGCACGTCGCCTTCTTGGGATGCACGGGCGAGGACTTCTGTGGTGCTGCGTGACAAAGGTCCCAGCCCTGCACCAGCTACTGAGACGAGGGCTGAACTCATGGAATAACTGAGTATAGGGTCTCACAGGGCTTCACGCTGCTCTGGTGAAGATTCCTGGTCACGGCTGTGATCTGGTTTGAGGCAGGGAATAATTTGTCACGAAACGAGCTGGTGACAGTCACTTCCACCTCCAGACTTCAGGCCCAGGTCCTCATTGACAGCGAGGGCAAGCTGCCCCAGAAGCACAGGAGGACAGATGCACTCCTTGCTTTGTGTACACCTCTCTCTGACTATTAAAGCAAAGGCTGGAGAGATCTTTGCTTTCCGCTGCTCAGCTGAGGCATGGCCCTGTGGTGCTGCAGGAAGACGCGGCTCTTCTGCAGTGCGAGGTTAAGGCTATGGTCCCGTAATTCCAAAAATCAGCTCAGATAAGCCCCGTGAGTCACAAAGCAAAATAAACTAGAGGTCCCGGACTAGAACTAACTCCCTGAATACTTGCAAATGGTCTCTGACCACGGGACACGCAGGGCTACAGCTGCTGAACCAGAGCACGGTCTCCCTGGCAGGGCCCAGCTTCCACCCATATGGCTGACCTCTTCCCCCAGAGGGAGGATTTATCGCTGCTGCCCATCTGTGGGAATGTTACCCCCAGCATCAGCTGGGAAACCAAAACGGACCCAAGGGGATGCAGACAGCCAACCAGGCTGGCCACCACGGGCCACTGTATACCTTGTACACCTGTAAACCCTGCTGGGTTTATGAGTATAAACCTGCTTTATGACCTCTGTAGGCTGTTATTTCTTTGAAAAGACAAGCTAGCAGCTCACAATGGGCACTAATGGGCTCCAACGATCACCTCCACGTTTATAGCGCACATGGAGAATGAAGACACTCATCTGTGTCACTAGATGCTTTGCTGGAATAGAAATTGTACGTAGAGAAACCTCAGAGGAACTTCTGAACGCTTCAGAAGTCAACAATGGAGCATCATCTGCGTGGCAGCATGGAACCGAAGCCGCAGGGTACGGCTTGAATCCTCTTCAGTCTTTGGCAGACGCACAGAGCTGAGCTCCTAGCCTCCTGCCAGTCCTTAAGGACCTCGTGGCTTCTTCTCTAAGATCAACCTCCTTCCTTCCAAGAGCAACCTCCACCCAAGGGTAGGCTTCGGCCAGCAGCACGCCCAGGCTGCCGGACCCTCAGGGAACGGTTCCTCAGACCCAGAAGCAAAGAAACCCCACAGAACTTCTCACTTCTCAAACATTTTTTTTTTTTTTTCCCCCGTGGCAGCTGGCAAAATCCTTCCCTTTGCTTCTCGTCCAAGTTGGACAAAATTACTGCAGAGAATCCCTCCGGCTCCCCTCCCCCTGCACCATGCAATCCCAAGGGAGAAATGGTTTCATGGGGACCCCCTGCTGTCTTGCATCTGATTTCCCTCCTAAGTATGGTATAGGGAAGCGTCTCGAGGGCTATGGCGGTGACCTCCATACAGCTCTTTTGTCAAGTGCCATTTCATTAAAAAATCAGCCTTTTAACTGTGGACACATTTCAACCTCACCAAATCTGCTAATTATTGACAGTTGGTGAAGAGGAGATTTCACTTGTTCCTCCTGTTAAACTGCATCTAATTAGTAATTACTGGTTCACTGTCATCTTTACTGCAATAATCCCACTGCACATTGGCTCATTAACCTTTTGCTTTTCTAAAGCAGCCTGCCAACAAGATGAAGGCTAAAACAGATTGGAAAACAATAGCTCAGCCTTGGTTTTTAGGCTGTTTATTCCCCTTGTCCTGGAGATCCAAAAGGAAGATTATTTTGAAGAAAAGGCTTTCAGCTGCAACCAGCCTAATTCCAGAAGATGGCTTCTTGTGCCCCAACCAGCTACCAAAGCCCTTGAACTTAACCTCTGGTGAGGGCACGTGTATTATACATGCGTATAACCCTTCCTGGTGGAAGGGTTTCTCAGCTCTTGCCTCGGCTCCGTTTCTCACCTGCCTTTATCCTTCTTTTAGCAGCACGACCCAACATGTGGACCACGGGATAAGGCAAGCTCCTGTGGGCCTGCAGCCCTCTGGAAGCTCGAGAGCATCCTCTCGGGTGCTGAAAAACAAATGATCTGGCTGAGCAGAGCCCAAAGGGAAGAAAATCGGTGGAGCAACCCCATGGTTACTTCTTTTGCTGCTACACTGAATTTCATTTGCACAAGTCCCATTTTCAGTTTGGAACTGTCACAGCTGTTTCTATTGGCAGTGCATAGCTGAGTAGGAGTTGTCAGTGGGGATGCTGTAGGATAGGCGGCTAGAAAAGAGATTCCCCGGGGGGCATGGGAGGCAGTTCGAGGTTGTGGGCTAAACGCATTAACTACACGTTTCTCCCAAACTTAACAGAAGTGAATTATTTAATGCATATTGATGTATTTGGGTACTGGAGTTAACGCTGTGCTGGGATGAGAAGTGTTGTTCTCGGTGTCTGAAGTGTGCTCTATCTCAAGGACCTGTCTTCATGGTTCACACTAAGGTTTTATTTTTATAAGGTGATCTTCAAAAACCATAACACCTAGAAAAAAGCTCTCATTCTGGAGCACCACAGCAGGCAGCACAGGGGATTCCATCTGTACAAACTGAAGGAAGGTTTGAGGTCTTAGTTAGACCCGAAAGAAAGTCTGGATGCATTATTCCTCCCAGGGCGTGAAGGCTGCTCAGCTCCACAATTTCCATTTAGCTGATGCTGATGTTTCTGTATGCAAGCAGAGCTGAATTTTGATTTCTCTTATGCTACTTTAAAACAGGACTAACTGAAGCAGCTGCAGCTGGGGTACTGAAGCAGAATCTGACCTGCTGAGGCCAGCCATTTAACCAGGGCATGGATGCCAAGGCACCACGTAACCAGAACAGGACCACGCTGGTCCCAGGTTGCTCCCCAGCTGTGAGTGGCAGCAAACCCACAGGGGCTGCCACTCCAGAAGAAGGTATTTGGGAAGACAGGGAAGGGGCATTTAGCTGACACATGATAAAGTGGCTGCATTGATATGGGACACTTATTAAATACATCACAAGGCTTCAATTCTGCTTGGAAACTAACTGCGAGTTTGAAACATGCTCAAAAGCCCCTTTTGCAGAGAGGATCAGAAGCTCCCATGCTAAAACAAGAGCTTAATAACACATCAGCTTCTGTGTTTGCTCTCTGACTAAAGAAAAAGGACTGTGAATGTGTGATTAAGGGCAGAATTTGGCTCATTTACAATTCCTGTAAGGGTTGCTGCTCAGACCATAATCATATTTTTGGAACAGAACACGCCTATTACATCTTGTCGTTAATAATTTACTCCCTGGGTAGAGCTCATTACAACAGCATCATCTCTGCTGTGTTATGCTCAGGGCTGCTTCACCTGCTGCAGCTCTAAGAGAAAGCAAACACACGTACACATACACACGTATACCTACAGAGAGTGAGAGGTCAGTGTTCAGAGACTGTTAACTTAGTTACCTGGTGAACTGATGGACCAGAAGTGAGTAACCAAGAAGCCACACATTCTGAGAAATACTCTCTGCAAGGGAACTCAGATTTCATTTCCAAGATTGTCAATAAATAACTCTTGATAAAGATAGTTTCAAGTAAATCACTTGCTCTGCTCCCCTGAGCATCCCCAAAGCCACTGACCACTGAGGGTGTCTCAGTGGGACTGATGAATGGGAGGAACGCCCTTAGACACACACATTTATAACGAATGGAGAACTAACTGGGAGGCTGATCAGCCTGGGCTGCTTCGGATAAACCTGACTCCTTGGTGTCAAGAGATCCGAGGTCCAGCTGTGCGAGTGGAGCTCACGCCAGTTGAGCAACGACAAGCCCTCAGTGGGTAACGAGCCTCACCACCAGCTGTAACGGTGTCTCTTCGTTGACACGATGCGTGGGCAGGGAGCACGTCATTCTGTTTGATCTACTAATCAGCGCTGATTCATGTTTACACTGCGGATAACATTTCATCTGCTTTTAGAAGGTCATTCTCAAGTGATGCTGTATGGTTTTCCGTATTGACTGATGCCTGCAATTTGTCTATCCTCTGAAGGAAGAGAGACCTTAATTTTTCTTGTGGGCTAGAATTCATTCAGCTGTTAGCATCAACACAGTTTTTCAAGCTGCAATATCAGATATGACATGTTATAGAGTATCTGTCACCCATAAAGTTCAGACTAAATAGAAAAGGTAAAAAGACCTTTGTGAGCTTCATTATTAGATAAGGAAACTAAGACAATGAATATTTTTAGAGCTCAAATACCTCTGAATGCCTCGGATACAGGTCCCAAAACTTTCGTTCCCACTGACCTTAGCTGGCTCTTATTATTTCAAAGAATCGGGTGTTAAATGATGCTTACAGAAAATACCCAACATGTACTAAACAATAGATTTCAAATAGATTTCAAAGTTTCCTGTCCGTGTTGAAAGAAAGGTTGGGTTTGGCCAATACTGTTAAACATGCGTCCTCAGTGAGAAGGGGGAAAACATACAATGACTGCTGATAAAGGTTAGAGATGACACAAAGACTGAGAAAGGGGTAAATAATCAAGGGCCCGAGATCCAGAGGCCTCTAGCTCACATGGGCATCGGCGGAAAGGAAGCCAACGTGCATTGTACTACGGTCAATAACGAAGCTGCCTCTGGAAGCAATGAACGTGTGGGACGTCATTTTGGGGGAACGGTGTCAATGCTGCCTTTGGGGTGAATGATATGTTCCTCAGACAGGTGCTAGGCCCGGAAATACCTTCTCAATCTTTCCTAACCAAAACTTCTGAGCAGAACTTGGGATCGTGGCAAATAACTGATGGACAAGGAGCTTTGGCTGAGCTCATGCCCAAACGACTAACGTGCTCGGTGGATGTACGACCGCAAGCAGAAGCAGGCAAATCACACAGCCCCTGTAACTGGAACTTATGCAATTCCTTACTGGAATACCACGTCTGGTTCTTGTGGAAATGCTCCAAAAAGGATGTTGACTAATTAGAAGAAGTTTAAGAAAGAGCCACACGAATCATTAAAGCAGCAGAAAACATGTCTTTTAGCAAGAGACTCCAAGATTCAGACACACTCCGTTTCTAACGCAGAAGATTAAAGGACAGTTTTATCTCAGTCTGTAAACAGCTAGAAGAACAACAGAACATTGGTAACGTGTTTTTCAGTCTTGCAGACAAGTGTACAACAAGATTCCCTGGCTAGAAGTTGTGGATAAACCCATCCAGACAAAAAAAAAGGGGAAGTAACCAGTAGAGACTGTGCTAGAGACTGTGGTACGTATTTCTGATCAAGTGTGCTCTACTTGAAACAAAAAGAACTTCAGCAAAGCCCTTTGCTTTGTTTGACAGAGGTTTTACCCCTTTGTAAGTGACCCAGCTGCAAAGCTACGATTTTATCATCTGCAAATCTACAAGCTCCAAACACCGAAGAGTGAAAATTCATGACTCACAAAACAATACACCTTCACAGTTTGCCCAACCAATTTAGGTACCAGTGATTTCATTAGCCGTTCTGCCTGCTTCCTTGGCTACTTTTCCTCTGTTCGCTTCCCTTACAAAACTCCCACCCTACCTTCTCCTCTTGCATTTTCGTGCCCACAAGATGCAGCACCCATCCAGGGAAGTGTTTTGTATTTTTTCCCCTGAAAACCACCCCGGCTCAGAGTAAACGTTATTCCGAAATGCCAAGAAAGTAGCGGAGACTGCAAAGCGGGGAGAAGCCTTGCCCCTGAGGTTGTGTCTTCCGGGAGCCAGTCTAGAAGACAAGCAGCCAGGAACCCTCAAAGAAGCTTTGGGGAAGTGCATCCACATCAAACCTGTGTCCCAGTGCTGGCTCTGTGTAATGGGATATATACTTGTTTTCACCATGTGAATACCACAGAAACGCCGCTGCCACAGGGACAGAGAGCTGAGCCATGTTCTCCCTGGTGCAGCTCGGCTCTGACTAAGCTCAGGTCCACCCACAGGACAGGACAAACCCCACTGGAGCCTCGGGGCAGAAGGCATCAACCAGAAACAAAAAAAACTTCTTGACGTGATCTGACCCCACCAGACCTCGGTACCACTGGAAGAGGAACCAAACACCCACAGTGATGGCCAAGATGCTTCTCAGACACCAAGCAGGCAGAACATCAGCCTCATACACTCCCCAAAACGCTCCAGCCTGCTTGCCCCACTGCTCCCTGGTGCTTTGATGGCTCTGCAGTCCAAACATCCTCCGTACAGAAGCAGATGACCGCGGGGGGGTACAACAGATGTGATGGAAAGGAGGACCACGCATTGTCCCCCCTGGTCTTTGAAAGGCGTGTTTGCTGGGTGGCATGAGGCTTCCTCTTGGAAAGTACATCCCACCACACGACCCGACCACTGGTAGAAGCTGGGGCAAAGCCACGTGCCATTAATCTGTGCTAACAGGAGGGAGCAACACAGCCATCAGCTGACCGGTGACTTGTCAAGTGCAAAGAGACAGCAACCAACTTCATCAAAAATAAATTGGAGGAAGGAGACCATTATCTGGGCAAAACAAGCCATGGCATTGTAAGCCGTTCTGTGTCATCCCACTGCAGGGACCAGACAGGTACTGACCTCGGACATCTGCGGGAAGAGGCTGATGGCCAAGGGGAGGGCCAGGCCGAAGGCCGCGAGGCACACAAGGCTTTGCACGGGGAGAATCATCCGGGGACGGGACCTCAGGAGGGACGTCCTGGAAAGGAAAAGCTCTGTTAAGAACATTTCATGGAGCAGACCCACCAGCCTCCACCACAGCCGGTGCAGGTTCCTCCTGGTGGGTCATCCCAGCTGAGGAGAACACCTTCACCCGCAAAGATCCCGAGTCCTGCACTGAGCTTCTGTCCCTGCTGGGGTTACAGAGCCCAGGGTCACTTAAAGCGCTCACTTCCCCACGTTAAACAGGACCACTTCACGCGTGCTCTCCCCATTTCAAACCATATCACATGCGAGTAAACTGCACGCGAGGTGATCCGGCCACACGCAGGTGCTGCTTGCTTCAAGGCTTGGGAGGCTGTCCGCGAGCAGAAGGAAATCAGGCTCTCGAGAGACACTGGGAACTTTGGCAGCTGCACCGCACAGAAAGGCTTCGTTAATGGGGTAAAAAGGAGTAAATTTGACAAGGCCTTAATCTGTTAGAAATGGAACTTCTGCCGAGGGGGTGATAAGGATGCTTTAACACCGGCTGTCCCCAGGGGATACGTCTGAGCTCGTCAGAGGTATGGATTCGTTAACAGCGAACTTGTGAAGCTACCTGCAGGGTCAGGTTCTGATAATGACCCATTAAGTGACCCTTCCGAGGCAATTAACGCCGAATGACAGAGACAGCATCTTGCTAACAGAAGATGGCATTTCAAGTATATTCCAGGATACAGGACCTTGGATGGTTTACAAAGGTTAGGGGATAAAATATAACTCTTGAGGGGTTTGGTCGGAAGCTATCTGCACCAAAATGACGCCTGTCATTAACTTTTTTCTACCAATCCAAAACAAATGGAAGTAAGACAAGTAGATGGTGAGTTCTGCTTGGGTATTCAGTGGATGTTAACAACGTAGAGGGGCAGCCAGATTTGCCACAGGGTCATCAGCTATGGCCTTGGTCCCTTGGTCCCGGTGTCCGTACCTCCTCTGACCATCCCTGAGGACACTGATGGTTTGATGCCATCAAACATGGGCAGCAATCTGCTAGTTAACGCCCTTCCACTGGGACGAGAACACAAAATCAAAGCAAAGAACCCTTCCCACATCAGGACATGCCGCTAGCCTGGGATATGAGTGCTCTGGCACACACACACACACACGTTACCTTGCAGGTGCATCTCCCTGCGCAGCCCGTGCCTGCAGCCCATGCAGGATACCAGATTCCTGCAGGCTGCAGGCACGCACCTGATGAATTCTAACGGAGCAGCTGATGTGTGGGAACTTGTTACCCTGCCGTAGGTTGTCTGTGTGGCTGAACATTCAGACTCCGTGCCCTTTGCTAGCAACGCTTGCTGAAAGCTGTCTTCATCGTAAAAAGGCTTGGGGAAAGTGGGGAAGGAAAACAAGATCCGAGGTAACTCCTCCGATATCTCAGCTGCTCCCTAATAAGCTAATGAGACAGAATCGATCCTGTTGGTTTGTGAAAGCCAGGCTTCTCTTCTCCAGTACTTGGCTACTTTGCTTTGCACAGAACGTGGTCTAAACTAAAAGACTCCTGCTGAAGTCCACAAGTGTTTGTGTGAGCCAGGGAAGTACCCGCTCCCTACCTTGCTCCGTGCCCTACCTGCATTCACCGGCTACGGTTCTGTAAATGAGACATTTGGGAATTGGAGGCGATGAGTTGTGATAACGAGTCCCTGAGACGCGGACGGACAACTGCTGGAAGCGATTTATTCATCTGCTAAAGCTGCCGTGATCCACGAGAGCCCTCACGGAGAAAATCCGAAGACCAGCCTCCCCCGAGCTTCCCTGGAGCAGGGTTTAGAAGCAAGACATCACTGCTTGTGCCACCCTGACACCTCAGTTTGGAAGCTGCACCCTCTTTAATTACTGCCCTGCTGGGGACCTTATAATCACCCAAGTAAAGAACTCAACCAATTTAAAGTGATCCCCAGCACAGCCCCCAGGTGTGATTTCCAAAAGTGCTTCAGACCCAGGCCAGTTCAAATTACAATGGCTAACCTCCCAATTAAGAAGAGTTATGGCTTGATTTGAAAAGGAGAGGGGACTAATTAACACATGTAGTGTAATGTCTTAATTGGGATTCGGATTCTAAAATTTGCGTAGTTCAGAATAAATGACTCATAATTAGTTGAGAGGTCACTTTTCTTCCGTCCCTAGGATCGTTGCTCTCGACACAGATCTCAGAAGAATACGAAGCTAAATATTGCCTGCTGCATTTTGGTAGCTGCCAAATGCAAGCAGAGCCCCTCTTTTCAACCTTCCCCCCCTCAGGAAGTGAATGATGAGATGTTTCCCGATGGTTTCACTGCAGAGTTTTATAGCAGAGTAAAAATCAATAAAATTGATACTCATTTGTTGAGGGAATTAGTTTACGGCATTGTCCTGCGTGCTCTGCCTAGATCATGGAGGTCTGGACCTTGTGATGCTCCTGACAGCCCAGCTTTGCCCCTGGCATCTCCTTAAGCAGATCACTACAGTCACAAGAGTGAATATTGCCTTAATGGTGAAAAAGCACACGAAGCTGTTCTTGGACGAGACCAGCAGCTTTATGTGCTGCCCCGTACGCGGGACAGGGTTGGCAAGGCTCTGCTGAACCAAACCTTGGCACTCGGATTAAACTCCAAGAGACTGAAGTCTGCACCAAGAGAAGGTGTCATGCTGGAAATCTGCAGAGACACAGTAATGTGCTCTATTGTTCCTGCTTTAGAAGCCAATTTGTTTATGCGTTTGCCTTTGGATGAAAAAAGAAGGTCTATTTTTGCGATACTTTCCTCCACGCCTCTCTCTCCTTCTTCTTTTTTTAAAAGATTTGTTTCTTTAGCCCCCTTCAGAGCCCCCTAACGCTTCTTCTTTCTGCAATTTGCTTCCGTAAAAATTTGCCTGGTGGCCAGAAAAAAAGGCAGCAACGTGCCGGGGAGCTTCTGGCTTGATAATTCCAGGTAGCACTTAGCGTGAACGGATGTACCCAAACCAGCGAGCCCTCACGGGTAAGTTCAATATGCATGAGCGTGCGTGCACGTAGGTACAGCCACAGCCACACGCATACTTGTACAGACAGTACATCTGCTCCGCAGAGACAGTGTGTTGTAGCTCTTGTAAATACACCTTCATTCAACTTTCATCACATTGTTCATTAGTGGTTTAAATTTTGCATAATTTGGCAGCTGCCTCTGGCGTTTTTCAAGAGGTACTGTAATTTATTCCATATGGAAGTCAGGCGCTGTACTAAAAAGGAGTTATCAGGTTCAGTGAACCAGGGCTGTATTTGTCTAGAAGGAGGTGTCAGATGCTAAACTAAATATGACAGGAGTTAACCAAAGTCTCCCAGCTGACAGATTCTGTGGGGTTGCTGTAGTGTTTGGTATAAACAGGTTCAGAGCTATTGCATACACTGCAAGACGCCGAGGATGCCGGCGGGGTAAGAAAAACACAGGAGGCTCTGGGTATCCCGAGGCATGCAGGCTCCTCGGAGCCCAGGGCTCGGCGACCCATCCGACACGACCACAAAGCTGGGGGTGACTGTCCCAGCCCAGATGGTGCACCCCAAATCCCTGTTGTGCTCAGAAGCTGCTGGAGCCAGCACCGTGCCACGTCTTGCTTCGGAGAGACCTTTGCTGCTCTCTGCAGAGGGTGTTTGAGCTTTTCTCACTCGTTTGGGGTCATTTCAGGAAAATAGGGCTCCTCTAACAAGTGGGGGGCTCTGTCTGCCATTCTGTCTGGCCGGGCCACCAGGGCTTTGTCCACGCTCAAGAGCATCTCCTGCTCCAGCTGGGGACTCAGAGCCTGCTCCAGGGGACACAGCAGATGCAAAGGGAGCCATGCTGGGGGATTTTTTTTTTTTTTTGCTTGATTGACATAATTAAAGGAGCAGTTTCAATGTTTACTTTGGAAACAGCCACGGCAGTTTAAGGTGTCACTGCTGGCAGCTGTTTGGTTCAAACCAACTTCACCGAGGGTTTAGCTGGATGGAGAGACTTTGCACTCAAAGAGGGAGAAGAGCGCCTGCAGGAATCGTTCTGCAAGCAGATCTAAAGGACGGTATCTCCAGCAAAAGGCCATGAGCACGAGGTCCAGGAGGACCTCCTACCTCTCTCATTTCTGCAGTGAAAACCGTGGTTTAAGGCTAAGAAAGCCCCCACCACAGAGCCATGGTCTGAGCACCAAGCATCCCTCAAGACAATCCATTTTCCCCACTTTAGTCTGGCTTAGCTAAGCCTGAGCAGCTCTGCAAGTTGATCCAGCCTGAGAACGTCCGCATTTGATGAGATTTACAGGAAAACAGCCCTGACAGCTGCCGTGTGAGGATGCTGCTATGCTGCGCTGCCAGCAGCTCTGCAAGCCCCAAGATCAGGGTGATGTGATGGTGAAGGAAGCGTTGAAGTGTTCCTCTTTCAGGGACACAACTCTTCTGCTCCCTGCTCTCTCTCAATTCCTGCCCATTCCCAACAGCTCCAGCTTTACCTCCCCCCCCCATAAGCTCTGCACAGCAGCTCTGGGGACTTCTCTTGCTTAGCCTGACATACGTGAGCTCCTGGAGCCCGTCCTCAGGCCATCTTCTGTGCTTCAGACCCTCTGAGGTTGCCTGTACTGCGAGGTGGAGGAGAGACTTTAGGCTAAGGAGATAAGGAAGAGAAGGACTCACATTCTTCTATCTCCACTGCCTCAAAGTGTCCACAGCAGACATTGCTGGTGGGCTGAGCTGCGGTCTGCTTGTCCATCACTTGTCCAGAGCACGTGAAGGAAATAACACCAAATCTCAGTTTTCCCACCACGGAGCTCAGGGGAACCCGAGGCTGGACGTACACAGGTCTGGATGCTCTACACACTGACCGTCCGCACGGCGGGCTTGAGTTCTGCAAGGAGTCAGAGACCTGACAAAGACTTCTGGAGAAGCTCTGGCTGATGGCTCTGTTACTGGTCCTTTCTGGGAGAAAGCCGTGCAGGTTCTCAAATTCCATCACATAAAAGGATTCACAGAAGAGTATGAATAAAGGAAGATGTCTCACGTGCAAGAAATCCAACTTGATGCAGTAGAAGTAGTGGTCCCCACATCTCTGTGACACAGGGGTACTACCGAAGTTTTCTCTTCTGATCTGAAGTCAGCTGACGTGAGATCCCACAGATGACTCTTCCCCATCTCACAATATGAAACCAATATTTTTCCGTATTAAAGTTGCCAGCACAGATATTATTTATAAAACTTAAATGAGAATACATCTGCACAAAATAACTGACACCGTGTTCCCCGCATGGCATATGCGGTCTCAAAATAAACATTGATTCTATATGTTAGCTGCCTCAACAGAGCGTCCAAGCAGCAGGAAATGCATGAAACATGGGGAAAGAATGGAGCGCTGCGGCGCTCGGCAGTGGGAGGTAACATTGAATTACTTGGAGAGCAGAGAAGGCGGCCCCGGGAGTTAAAATACACAGCAGGCAAAGAGATGAGAGAAGCCAAGAGAGCTGAAAAAAATGGCACAAGAGACGAGAGAGGCAGCTGGGGGAGTTAAAACATGCAGATGGAGAGATGGCTGAGAGAGAGGAAAGACCTGGATCCAAGTGGAAAGACGACGACCAGGAACTGGCCACTTAAAATAAACTTTCTGAATGCCGAGACAAAAAGGAGGGAGCAGGTTTGGATTCAAAAACCGCTGCTGGGAGAAGGCGGCTTGCTCCTGGGGTGGTGCGACCCCCAGGCAGCTGCAGCACGGTCACTCCTGTCCTTCTCATTTATGGACTCCGCAAGGACTTCTGCAAATAAACTGAGAATACACGCCTGGATGTGGCTGCCAATGAAAAGTCTAACTAAAGTTTTACTAAATTAAAAAGTTGAACTTTTCACCAAATGCTCTATTTTTTTTTTCCCAACATGAGGCTTCACCTCCGACCGTGTCCTTCATTTAAAAGATCTGAGAGTCAACACCTGGACTGCAAACCCCTCGGACATGGAAAGGGATGCCTTCCGTGCCAGGGGGATGCTTTCACATCCCACAACCTGTGTGGCCATCCACAGTCCCTGTCCCTGTTGTTTCTCACTCAGACTTCCAGCAATCCAAATACAAAGGGAAATGAAACTGTAGCCACAAAGCTCTACGTAGAATTTAGGCAAAATCAGTGCCCATACATCTTGTATCACTCGGGGGGGGGGGGGAGAAGCAAACCACTCTCTTACAAACCTGGATGAAATCTATCAGATAAAACGATGACTTTTGGATGAGAACCTCGTGTATGTCCACATTTGCTTGACAGATAAAGCCAGTTTCAGTAAGTCTTGCCTTGGGTGCCTTTAGTAACCCACGCAGTATCAGTGCAGGAGGTGGTGATGCCCAAGAGCAAACAAGTCTTGCCATTACTTTTATTTAAGGTTTGGGTCCACGATGGTCCTCAGTGTCTCCTGTTGCAGACGATCATTCTTTGCCCAGGTTTCTGTGAAACTTTGAGGTTTTGAGCATAAAGATTTTTGTCTGTTCATGATAAATGGAGATCCTCTGAATGGCAGGGACAGAAGTTTGTCCTCTGGGTGATCCTGCTTGGACGAGCTGGTCACCAGGGGAGAGCCAGGGAGGAACAAGTGACCGCACTAAGTCAGCAGTAACAGCCACAGCCACCTTGGTGCAAAGCCTCAGGGCTACAGAAAGACAACAAGAAAGAGCCCTGGGGCAAGAATACCACAGATCTGCAATAATTCTTAAGTGCCTGGCATGTGGACAGATGAAAACAGGAATCCTTTAGGCCGACAACAGCAAAGCGGTTTTGATGGGATTATAAAGGCTGGAATCAGGCATCAAACACTCTGCACGAAATCAGCTGGAAAAGGGCTGGAATCTACGCCCAGGCCTTGTGGGTCTCCAGCAGCCACCCCCAGCCAGAGGCTACCAAGGCTGTGCCCTGCTGCAGGGAGCCACCACGGTCCCTTGGGAAAAAAGAGATAAAAACAGAATGTGTTGGCCAGCAAAGGGCTGAAAACTCACTTCAGAGTTCCCCAAACAGCGTTTGTTGCTGTATTTCTCCCCACACCCAGGTCATGGGAAGAAGTGATCCTGGTGTGAGCCTCTGAGTGCTGTAGGGGTGCAGACAATAAATATCTTTTAAAATTCGGGTGCTAAAAATCACACTCAGGATTTACAGAAGCAGACCCAGCCTTCCGTTAAGGAGAGAAAATTGCCCAGGGGTGTTTCCACAAGGGCACACAAGGCTAACCAAAGCTATGGGTCAATCCCTAATCGTGCTAATTGCTATTTACTTTGTCAGTGGAGTGCTTTAGAGCAGCCATTATCAACAAATTTGTTTAAAGAGTGCTTCCAGCTTGGCTGTCCGGACAAAGGCAGCAAGCCCTTTAGCACCCCCATCTTTCAATGCACTCATCAGTCTCCAACCTGAAGGCAAGGCGATCCCCACCCAGCGCGGGCCATTCCCGCCGCCTGAGCCTCCATGGGATGGGCAGGCAGATCCCGAGGAGCCCCAAAGGACAAAAAAGGCTGGGCTCCAAACATCTCCGGGCAGAATTAAAAGCAGAGGTGTTGGGAAGCAAGGTGGGGAGAACATCCAATGGACAGGGCAGGTTGTTGGGGTTTTTTGGTGGTAAGAAACGTGAGAGATGCTTAGGCTTGAAATTAATAACCCTACCCACCCTCCTAGCACCGGTGCTCCGTGGCGACATCTAGCAGGAGAGATTCCATCTTAAACAGGGGTGGGAAGCAAATTTCTGCTGAAAGCTGTGATGGTTTGTGCTCTGCCTCTCTGCTCTGGCAGCACAGGGGCACAGCGACAGGCAGGGAGGAGGGAAGCACAGCAGAAGTCCTGTGGTCATGAGTGAAATGGAGGCGGTGAATAGAAACCTCGTATTTGCAGTCCCCCACAACGTGAGACGAAGGAAGAAGTTTGATCAAAGATGAGTTTAAAACAAACTAAATAAAGTCTTTTTACCCTTCCGTGCCCCCGGGCCTCAGGGGGTTATTGCAAGAGAGCAGAAGCGAGTTCAGCCAGGGCATAAACGAGCCCCAGATTGGCCAGGATTACAGCACTTGGTCCCCGGCGCTGCCTGAGCACCTTTCCTCTAACCCCACGTGGCAGCTCCAGTGTTTGCTGCACGGAGACCAAGAACTTCTGAACACTTTTCCACTGAATTCAGAGAGTTTGGGCTCACGCTGACCCACACAACACGGTTATGCAAACTGCTAGAGTCTCAGAACGATGATTTAAAATAACCACATCAATGTAACACTTTGCCAGCCTACAATGGCCAAAAATGCTGGAACATGAAAACTTGAATAAGCCAAAAAATATCTTTGACGAACAAATTCTAAGAAATATCACATCATAATGCCTGCTGAGGATCTTTCCTCCCTTCCCTTTGAAAAGAACCCCCCCCTTCAGAGTACCCCCCACTTACTTTTCCAGTATGGACATAATAATTGGAGGTAGAACCAGTATAGGCATTGGCAGGACCACTCTAGTCAGGGCTGTTTCTAGCAGTGCCTGGAAAGGAAAAACAAACAAGCAGACCCAAGACATTTAAAACAAGTCCCAGGAGGTACCTGAGCTGCACAATCAATGCACAGGCACAGAAGAGGCTGGCCTTCTGGTGTTGCATATGTGAACAAATGTATCGACACCCATTTTCAACTTTGCTGTCAGCGCTTTGTACGGAACTGATTTTTGCTCTGTTGCTACAAACTTCAATAAAGTGCCTTATTGTTTGGTCTGAGAGCAGTTTCTGTGCCGTAACCTGCAGCGGTTTACTGAAAAGCACTGTAACAGGCAGGGCTCCCTTTTGCAGCAGGATGCCCAACTGCAGAGCTATCATCGACCCTCCAAGGGTGCTTTCTCCCTGGCAAGATTCACCAGGAAGCGCCAAACAGAACAGCTTGGCAGCATGACGCAATAAATCACCTAAACATCACCATCGGTGCTCTAGGAAGGCGTATAAACATCCCTGGGCCTCCTTCACTGACCTCTTCCAACCACTTTTGGCAGCATCCACTTGGGATGCCCCAAGCACTGCGCCCGTGCGTGGGGCTTTGGCAGATTTGGGCAGAGGTTACCGTAGGTTTGGGATGGGAACGCTGAAACTTATACATCCGACCAAGCTTGGGAGCACCCAATCCTTCCAAACCAGGAGGTTTTAGAGAGGCGCAGATGTAACGCCAGGGATCTGCCAAATTTTACACTACAGAACCCAGCGCTGCGCTATTCAGGACAAGATGGCATCTGAGCAAAAGTCCTCAGAAGTCTGATGCCTAAACTCCACTTAATTCAGTACCTTCAGCTTCAATACTTCTGTTCCATGTTGTCTGCCTTCCCCTAGACCATTAGGATGGAGAGGGGAAGCAGGGTCTTGAAGCCAGCAGTGTTAAGTGAGGAAAACTGGCTCCAACAAGTATCTCTGAGCCCTTCAGCAGATTGTTTTAAGCTCCCTGTTAAACATCAATATGGAGAAATATTAGAGATCTCCCATTTCTCGCTGAAGACTGTAAATCTGTACATTAATTGCTGTCTATGAAGTGCCTTAAGAGCCTTGGACAGAAGGAGCGAGAGAAATGCCAAGCATTATATTATTAACTCCTCTGCCTGGGCGTGTGCTTCTGTACATGCTTTACATTTCAGATTAAAGCCCACTTGGAAACAACATGCCTCAGACAATCAGATGATGCTCAGAAGACAAAACTATGTAAGAAGGGAAGAAAAGGGAATAATTGCAAGCAGATGGTAGAGCGTGGAAGGTTACAGGGGAAAACAAACCAGGTGTTAGCACGAGGCTAAAAACATCTGGCTACCCCCACAGAGCTTGGGCTGGCAGTTGTTAATGCAGCTTGAACATGGCAAGGGTTAAAAAGCTCCTCAGCTCGCAAATGAAGTCTTCCTCATTTCGAAAAAGGTGTAAGTTATCTTTGCTTCGTATTCAACATGAACTGCTTACAAGTTTCCACAAAGAAATCCTAAGGCTGTGAATGCAGCGGGGCGGTACGGGACCTTCCTGATGTCAGCCTGCTCCCCTGCAAGCCATGGCAGCAGCCCCCCGCTGTGCCGTGCTCACGTCCCCCAGCACGCTCAGTGCCGTGGTTACCCTACTGCACTGTGTGGCTGCAACGAGGCATTGAGTTCTGCAGCTTCATTCTTCGTGCGTGATGAGCACAGGTAATTTCCAGCTCTTCCAAGCCATCAGTTCCTGCAGCGGTGGGAGCTGCTGAGCCTGAAGGCGAGCTGTGTACGTGCCCACGTAAGCGTTCACCCCGTGCACCGCAGGTACGTACGTGTTTTGCAGCGATTCTGGAAGACCCAACGATGTTGCCGTTACCGTCCAGGACATCAATTCCTTCTTCCAGCTCCGTGTGCCTCATCAGGACAACATTGCAGATATTGGCACTAGCTGAGGATGAGAGAAGCATGATGATTAGCAGCGCAGCCCTGGTCAATACCAAATGGCAAGCTTCTGTTCTCCACGACGTCCCTTCAGCTCTGATTTCAGTCTGCCAAGAAGTTTCTTAAAGTCAAGGACTCACTCTCGTACTGCGAGTGAAATGTGATTCTGAAGCGTGAATAATAACCAAGACCGTTTCCTTTGCTGTGCCACGATCAGAAGCACACTGACACAAAGAAATAGCAGCATTTCTACACCTGATGTTTTGGTCTGCCACGCCAAACCAGGTCCTTGCGGTGGGCCTCCGGCACCAAACTCTTCCGAAATAATGGATTTTAGCAGGCGTGAGGGAAATACACGGCAAGGGATTGCACTGAGCTACGAAGGACAGCTCAGGTCCTGTGGCTCAGGTGGGCACGGGTCCTGTCCCCTTCTCCAAACACCCCCCCCGCCCAGCTTTCTGCGCTGGTGCCTTCTCAGAATCGCCCCAAATCCTGCTCCTACAGCGCCACGTGGGGCTTGTGCTTCGCAAACATCCTCCCCACGAGCAGCTCTCCTCCGGGGTCGTCGCAGAGGTCTCCAGATCCCTGCAGGGAATTCTTAAAATTTTCCAAAGGAGAGCCAATAATTCCTGCAAAACTTTTCTTTCTGATGAAAACTGGCATTTTCCAGCAACCCCCCACCCCCCGCCCCGCGTTTTGTTTTTCCACCCAGAACTACTGCAAGCCCACTGTTGCTGCGGTACCGCTGCTTCCAAAAATGTGTTTCTGTGCTGCTTGACGGGTTAATATTCGCTAATTAATCTCAACTCATGTCATATAACAAATGTCTAATTTTTTGCGGGTGGTGGGTGGGTGAGCCCTATATGAATGCAGCTCCCTGCAATCAAGGATGATTTGTGGTGACAAATGCTCCTTACACCCAAGAATAAGAGGAACATACACACACGCACACTCTGTCTCTCCCTTTAATATTCTAACTACTGGACCCCTCTTCCCATCTATCAAACTCCCTGTGCCATCAACCCTTCAGCTCACTAACCTGCGATAAAAAGGAAAACAAGCATTTAATTTAAGCAACTTTAGTCCCTTTTTTTTTTGAACGCTCCCATGCCCCGGACTTGCAGCTGGCAGCCAGAACGTGCCAGCAGCGATGCTCTGTGCTGCACAGGTTGCAAGGCTCGCGGTGAGGTTTCCAGACCCGAAGCTCACCGCACACCAAAACGTGTCTCCGAGTCTTTGCATCCCACCAGGGCTTCGGTGTCCAGATCCCAAACTCAAGACCTGATTCCAGCATGGTTTTTCCGAGGTAAGCCCTGGCTTGTTTCAGAAACATGCACAGAAAGCAGGCAATACTGCTGCAGGTCAGCTTTGGCTTTCTGAGGGCATCAGATGCAAAGGGAAATGGGAAATGCATAAATACGTGCGTAGACGATTGGATTTCCAGAATTTGGGGGGGAAAAAATGCTAACAGCATAGAAATTAGGCTTCTGAAAACACTTATTTGAAACTGGGTTTGGGTACAAAGCAATCCACTGCTGAACTCTCTAAATATGCCCATGTGCATATTTACAAAATTCACACATTTGACCCCATTTACAACAGAACAAAACCAAAAAATAACCAAACCAAGGAAATGTTTCCCGGGAGAAGAAAACCGTCCTCCTCCTCACCTCCCTTCCCTCCAAGGGGCATTGTGCCATCTGCTGTGACTTCCTCTGGAGCAGGCCTGGGAAGCAACGTTTGGGGTTTTGGGTACGTGGCTCTTTTGGGTACGTGGCTCTTTTATAACCCTTTTTGATGCCCTTTGCCACCTAAACTTCTGAAAAAGGCTCCAGCCCCTTCTTGCTCAGCCCCGGGAGCAGCCAGGCTCCAGAACACAGCCCCGCTACGCTCCTGCCTGGTGAAATTCCTCCAGGTTTGCCCCCTGCACCAAAAACCCTCCTGGTGAAGAGATGACGTGCCAGGGCGAGCACAAAGCCTTTTGTGCCGACCCAGCTGCACACACGGAGCTTTGGCCACCTCCGGGAGCTGCCCCGCCTGCAGGGTGGTTAAATACATCCTGCAGCCAGCATTTCTGCTCCGTTTGCTGGGTGAGGGCAACAGTTTCGGGGCCCTGAGGAGACGGACACGCTGCTGAGAGCATCTCAACCCGGGTCGGTGGGATGGGGAGAGGGAGGAAAGAAGATGCAAGGGGAACCTGCTCAATCCTGCGCATGGTGGTGGAGTGAGAGGCTAGCACCAGCTTCTGGCTTTTCGCCTCGAAAATGTTGAATCCTGCCCTCCTGCTGAGGGCTGGCAGCTCAGAAGCGAGGGGAAGGCACGTCTTAATTAAACGGTTTGTCCAGGTCTGCAAAGCAGCGACTTGCAGCCTTCAGAGCCGCAAAACAGCAATTAGTAGGAGGATTCCTGATGTCCTGGCACATAATGAAGCATGACAGTACACAAATAAAAGAAGAACGGGAGAATTAATTACGGGCTAAACAAATTAATTACGGGCCCTCAATCAACACTGACACAGGCGTAACCTCCTGCTCCCGACACCTTGGGACACAAACAGAAGAGCCCGGTGGCAAAGGCTCTCCGCGTGCATCTCTGACTCAAACCCAGCCTCCGAGCAGCCTCTCGGGGCTGGTGCTCACCTCCGGTGCCCTCCTGGCTCCAAAAAGCAAAAGGAAGCTGAGAAGCTCTGAAAATAGGCTCCAGGGAAGCAACAACAACATCCACAGATGCCCTGCGTAAAAGCTGAGCACTCAGAAACGCGACTGAGACCCTAATCCCTGTTGTCCCTGCTCTGCATGAAGAGCAAGCAGTTGGTTTTCTAGCAGAAAAAGAGGAAAAATAAAGCCCCCAAAACCTGGGAACTGCAGGCAGGAGGGGCTGGAGGGCAGAGCAACGGGCTCTGTGCAAAAAAATAAGGAGAAGGACCAGAGGAGGAGACTCGGTCACGCTTGGAAGAAGCTCTGAGAACGCGGCCCTTGGGCTGCAAAGGGAGAAGCTCCAAGGGAAGTTTTGGATTAAGGAGTCTGAAAAGGGACCCGCACCCGCGAGCAAAACCCTTGGGCAACTGATTTCCTTCCTGCTTGGACAAAAATGTGCTTGCACTGTCTTTATGAAAAAAATATATATATAGGTATAGGCATAAAATAACCCTGGCACCACCGAAGATTTCTTCACAACGAAACCAGCTCACAATTTGCTGAATGCTGCAGCCGCTGGATTTAGCAGAGCCTGAGTCCCCCCCCGTGTCCCCAGACCCTGGCAGTCCGCTGACAAACCACAGAACCTTATTTTGTGCCCTACCAAGCCCGCTGCAGCCTCAGTTCTCCACGCACATCGGTCTTTTTTTTTTAATCAGCGGCTCTTAGAAATCCGCGCATTCAGGGCGGGAGCATTTCCCTCCTTTTCTATGGGGAAAAATAGTTTTTGGTGGTTATTCCAGCTGCCTGGGAGAGGAAGGTGCAGCCGGACAGGGCTCTGCAAGCTGCCACAACGCCTCTGGGTGAGTTTTCCTGTGGCCCCGTGGCTCGGCAGCATCCCGGCCGCATCCCCACGTGGGCACAGCAGGAGCCCGGGACGCGTTTCGGTGCTTTGCGTCGCCGTAGGGCGAGGTGAATACAGAGAAAAGGGAGGATTTCTTACCGACTGCAGGGAACGGCACAAACCTCTGGATCAAGAGACGCGTGGCGGGGGTAAACTTGTTCGCTCTCTGAACCAGAACATTAAGGCCCACCTTTGAACAGGAAAAAAAAAACACACAGAGAAAGGGCAACGTTTAGCCAGCAGGAACGGGACAGGTGCCACAGCTTGCAGACAGCAGCAGCACCCTTTGCCGTGACACACTGGGGTCTCTCTCCATGCTCCTTTTGAGGACTAAATCCCCGGTGCCACAGGTTTTCACTGCGTTGGGCTCAACCCTTGATGAAATTGAAGCCATTTCCAGCCAAAAAGCAGGCTACAAACGGCTGCGACGCCCTTAGGGGAATGCCCCCCGCTGCGTTTTTACCCCTTCCACCAGCATTTTCCCAGCTGCTCCTTGCTGGCTTTCCCTCCCAGCACAAAATCGCTGGGGCTGGGGGGGGGTCCTCACCCCAAAAACACCCAACACCCCTGGTGGTGGTTGCTCCAACACAACTCGTGCCTCCTCGTGGGGCCATGCAAACCCCTGCGCCCCGCTCCAACGCGAGCATTTGGGCCATAACGGAGCTATTAAGAGGCAAGAGATGGCAGGCAGCTTATTGTAACCGCTGATCTTTTTTTTGTTGCCTCCTCCAGCACTTGAATAATGCAGATTTCTACGGCTTTGCGGGGATCTAAGTCACGGCAGACGTGCTGCAGGCAGTGCGGAGGAGACTCCCTGCCTTCGCAGCCATGCCGTTGGGTATCGGTAAGAATTGGAGAACCTCCACCAGCAATTGCTTCCAGCAGAAACGGGGTTATTAATTAAACCAACCCCAGAAACGGGGTTGTTAACTAAGCCAACCTATTCGCAAGGAACAGCTTCTGCCTTCACACCACCCCCCCCCCCCCCCCCCCAATATTTATTCTTTCTCAGCCGAAAAACAAACACGCGAACGAAACCCGACGGCCCCTAAGTGGGAATTTTCGGCCGAAAATGGAAGTTGCTCGCAGCGCCTGGCCAAAACGTTTTCAGCCAAAAATGCAGCAAAACTCAAAAAAAAAAAAAAAAAAAAAAAAAAAAAAAAAAATCAAACCCAAACCAAAAAACCTCCCCCCAAATATTGTTTGGGGGGTTTTTTTTTTTCCTTTTTTTTTTTTTTTTTAAAAAAAAAGCAAAGCATGGGAGAACATATTTTGCAAGCTGCTACATTATACATGCATCCGCAGCGCATCTCGTCTCTTTGTAGGCTGCGAGGAAGATGTGGAGAAGCACAACTGCTGGGCAAGCCCTGCATAAGCACATTTCTGGTTTTCAACACCCATGGAGCGTTTCCAGAAGCCCACAAGGCCTTCACCAAGACCCCAAAAGGAACCCTTCCACCTGTCCTTTGCCACGTTGGCTGATCCCAAGAGAGTGGCGTCCCCGCGGTGCTTCTTCTTATTCCCGGCACGAATAAGGGTTTTGTCTCCTTCTTCTTCCCACTCAAAACTGACCGAATGCTATTTTCTTACAGTTTTCCGAGTACTGGGATTTGCAGAATCTGAACGCTTCCAGACACCAGCCTAAAAAACGTGCCTGGAAAAGTAAAGCTACAACAGTTCTCAGCTGGCGTCGCCGGTGCTGCCCCGTGGATTCGGGTATTTATAGCCCGGAGACAGCTAATCTGTGTAGATGGCAAATTTTGTTGGGTTTCCAGCCTCTGCTTGTAGGTTTGATGGAAGGATTCGAACGGGAAGTGGAAGAGCAGCAGCTCTGGAAGCAGATAAGATGCAGCAGAGCCTGGGAGCTCCTCCACTTCCAGCAGCGACCCCGCCATGCATATGAAATTAAACCTTGCTGCGGATTGAAACCCCGTCTCCCAAATCCCCAACACGAGGACTACATTTAGGAGACTAATGAGGCTTTGTTTTTAACAGTTTGGAAATTGATTTCCATGATCCCCTTCCTCCAGGCCACCAAGGGGATGGCAGCACCCCCACGACAGCGCCTGGCCACAGGCGGGTGCTCCCCGGTGCCAGCCCTCCACCAGCAACAGGCAGGGCTAAGGGGTTTCATTCCTAGGGGCTGGCCCAAAGAACACCGACTACGGAGTCGAATTCATCCCCAGAGCCGAGAAAACAGCCGCGGGAGGATTATTATCATCACGCTGCCTACAGCCTGAGTCACAGCTCCGGGATCCGCCACGCTGGCACTGCGCAGCCACGTAACGGCATCAGGTGGGATTCATCAGAGCAGACGTGGTGCCTCCAGATGGGCTCGCTTTGCAGCCCAGCCCGGGGAAATGTGCCTTTTTAAGGGTGTTTATTCTCCTCCCAAGATAGACATTTACGTGCGCTCCCATGAAGCACCCCCAGCGGTGCCCATTCAGCTCTGCTGACTGTGAAAGGAGCCCAGGGACTGAGCTCGGATGAAGATATCCACGCTGGTGATGTCTAATTTCTGGCAGGACAATGCGTTTTAAATAACGATTTCAGTGCAGAACTGCTTCAGGATATTCCCAGGCTGCAGCCCAGCCTACGGGACAGATCCAACCCTTTTAAATTGCTTATTTTTTCTCTGGGGGGAGTTCTTCCAACAAAGCCTTTGCTCAATTTGGTTGATGGAGCATCCCGACAAGCTGGGGAAAGCTCGGTTTTGGGCTACGTTACAGCACGATTGCTGCTGAAATCCTGCACCACAAAACCAGGGCTGCACGCTGCTGGTGCTGAGTGTGTGATAATCACCCACCATTTCCCTTTCCTTTTCTTTTCCTTCCTGTCCTTAAAAGTTCTGATTTCACGTCCCCTAAGACGTGAATTTAAGAAGCATGGAAACCACACGACAAAAAAAAAAAAAAATCCCTTTTTATTTTGAAAATTAACTAAAACTAACTTTTTTCCCCCCTCTATGATTATTAACATTTTTGAAGCCTGAGAAATGGGATTTCCATGCCTAAGGCTGGCAACTACTGAGTCACTTGCTAGAGATCCAACCCCACTGCTCTTAAACCAGTTCCATGGTGGTACATACATCGGCAGTTGGCTTGTCAAGAAGTTATTTCACTTAATTTTGACAATATTTATAAAATAGGAGGCCACAAACAAGGTGGACACTGCTGGGCAGCTCTCCACGCTCCGCTCACCACGTTGGGTCTCTGCTGATTTAAGGGATTTGGCTTCCCCAGGTTTCAGCAGCTTTTGGGCAAAAGGGAACGCCACGGCACGAGCTGCTCCAAGTGACTTGGAGAGTCAATGGGGAAGGAGCGAATGGCTCTAAGGAAGCTTATCCTTCAGCCCCCAAACCAGCAGATTGCAGAATTACAACACCACAGCACTAATTGGATCTGATGAGCCCCATCCAGCTGAACTAAAGAAAAGAGCATTAGGAGAAGGAAGGAAAAAAATCATTCATTAGGGCTGAGAGGTGAAGATGGAGGCAGAGAGATGGGAAACTGGGCCGCTTACCAACTGGAGCTTTACCAAGGCAAGGAGAACAGAATGGAGGAGCACAGGGAAGGGAAAGCAATAATGAACCGGGTGGAGGGAGAACGTGGAGAGGAGCAAGAGTAGGGAAGGAGGTAACGTTGGTCAGACCCAAAACGACGGCAGAAGGGCTAAGAGCAGCAGCCCCGCAGCTGGACGCTTTAATGGAAGAAAATGGCACAGTTTGGAGAAAGAGGTGGGAATACAGGAGAGGTTTGAGCAGAAGAGAGGGTTAACAGGGATAATGAGAGAAACTGGACGTGGCAGATGATGGGGAACAAAGAGGAGGATGGCAGGTCCCGTGCCCAAAACCAGAATTTGGTTTAATGTGGAGTTTTCCACACATCCAGGTCCTGTTCAGCCGCAAACAACGCAGCTGAGCCTCGGTAGGCCCGAGTGGGGCAGGAGGAAAAGAAAGGAGCCAAAGCCACACCAGTGAGATGAAACTAGGGAGCAAATGCTGCTGAAGGGGCCAATGTGCAAGGGGTGCGGAGAGGCCGGAGCCAGGCTCTGCTCAGCGGTGCCCAGGGCCAGGCCCAGAGGCCGCGGGCCCAGCCCGGAGCCCCGGCGGCTCCCCCTGCCCCTCAGGCAGCACTGCTGGGCCGGGCGGGTGCCGGAGCCCTGGCACAGGCTGCCCAGAGCTTGGGGGGCTCCTCCTGGGGGAGCTGCAGCAGCCGCCGGGACGTGGGGCTGGGCACCCTGCTGAGGGGACCCTGCTGGGGCAGGGGGGGACCCTCTGGGCCCTGCCCACCCCCATGTTCTGGGGCCCTGCGAACAAGAAGGCAGCAGGCGAGGACCCTGAGGCTGCTACGAACCCAAGCCCAGAGGCAGGGTGAAGGGCACCGGGTGCCCCCCCAGCACACCCCATCCTGTGGGTGTCTTTGCCCCCCTGCTGCATCAAAGCGGCCTCAGTGGAGTGTGAGGCTTGAAGATGAGCCTTGGGAGAACGGCTACGGCAGCTCCAGCAGCTTATGGGCTACGTGCAGGAGCTGCTGGGGACCACAGAAATCTCTTCTGGACCTCGTAGGTGCAAATCACACAGGGAGGTGCAGCAAGGGGAGCCTGTGAGCACAGGTACCGACCGCACCGCTTCATTTAAAGAAGTTTATGCAGCACACCAAAGTTTATCACCCACTCCTCCAACCGCCTGCGACCTCCCCCCCTTCTCCCATAAAGGTTTGTCCCCAAGGAGGCCCCGGCCCTGGTCCCGCTCCCGTCCCGTGGCAGCCCCGGGCAGTGGGAGGCTCACGACCTGATTACGGGCATCACACCACAGCCGCAGGCTGTCGATGCGGCCGCGCCGCGCGGCTCACAAACAATTATCGGGAAGAGGGAGCTGGGATTAGAAAAATCCACAGGGGCGCCTTCACCTAGGGAGGAGAGCGAGAAATGGTGTGTGCGTGTGAGTTCAGTGCCACGGGGAGGAGGGAGAGAGAGGGCAGAGGGCTCTGAACCACAGTGTGAGAGCTCACGGTCCCAGGCAGCGATGTGCAGAGAGTGAGCACCTCCTAGGTCCAACAACTGTTCCTGTCCTTCCTGAACGAGGACACGAAGTTAAGATGCTGTTTTTTTTCTGCTCTTGAAATTTCCAAGTGCAACGAGCCAGCCCCACTCTAATTTATCTCACTGCTGTCTTAGATCCTCCTCTAGAATTGTATAAATGCCCTGTCCTCAAGCATCGCATAGCTTTATTTTTTTTTAAAGGACAGAGCTGCAGTATTTAAATGTAATTGTTTTATTATTCTCACTCCCTGGTGGCAGATTTTCAGACCCGCACCCTGAAGCACACATATCCCCTGTGAACGGCATCAGCTACACAGCTCGCTGAGCCGCGGGAGGCGGGACCGCGAGGCCAGGTATTGCCAAAAGCTGTCTGGGACACAACCAGCACACCGCTGGTATTATTTTACAGCTATAACCTTAGGCTCGAGCAGTCTTCACCTCTCAGCTTCCTCAGGAGAAGGTAAATAAATCTGCCTGCTGAAATCCTACGTGGTTGCAAGAACGTCTTGGGTTATAAGGGGTGTTTCTAAGACAAAGCACATTTTGGCTTTACAAGATATTCACTTCTTCTAGGGTGGAAAAAAAGACAGCCTGGTCTGAAAATATCATTTTTGCAGGGTCCATTTGTCTTGAAGCAAACTCTGCTTTAATCTGAGACACACCCTGGGCTTTGCTGATTAGACTCCTGCACTGTTGTGGGTTTTTTTGGTTGGTGGTGTTTTTTACAACTAACTATAAAGTTAGCAGATCCACATTTTGTGTAACCTCTGTGCTCAACCCCTTCTGACTGCAGCTGAGATTCCTGCATGAATTATAATCCACGAACCCCGTGGAAATACAATAAAAAAGCTCCAGGACGAACGACCATGTTTCAAGAAGTCAGAGGCTAAGCAGAAACCCTACAGAAACTACGAGAGGCCCCAGAAGCCGCATTTCCAGGAGCGACAAAAGCTCTGCACAGCAGCTCCACACATTCACCAGCTCTGATATTTTTGTGCAGATTTAGATGTGCAGCCTGGGCAGACAGCAGGGCATCCTCACGCAGACACCTCTGCAGGAAGCTGCTTATCCTTTTCTGACAAGCGACTTGTATTTTCTTGGAAATAACGTCACCGAGGCTTCCGTACAGGAGAAGGTTGCCCCAGGATGACCTACGAGACATCTGCAAGGAGAGGAGGGATTTCATGCTGCAAGCAGGGCCCTTCAGTGGGCAGGTAGGTAGGAGCAGCTGGGAATAAAGACCTGCTCCTTGGCTCAGCTGCCTGCAGCCTCAGGTTCACTTAAACCATCTTTTTTTTTTGCCCAAAGCCAAGCAGCACTCACCCACTGCATTTCTGCTGAGCCACTGCGGGGACAAAAGGGGTGCCACGCAGCCCGAGGGACACAACATCTCCAACTGCTGCAGCTGTTGGCTGGATGAAAGCGTGTCCAAACCCACAAACCAACATCATGAGGATCGGGTGTCCTAAAACCCATTTGTACAAAGCCCTACGCTACCACTATTGCCTTTTTTTTCCCCCCCGTGTTCTTCCAGGATATCTTCATCAGTAGCTGCCAGCGCCGGGCACCGAGGTTATAGCAGCAGTAATCCCCTGGTGTTTTAACCCAAAGTTAGCCAGTAGGGTAAGCCAGGAGGAAAGGTTCAAGCCTTAAGGATACGGAGCAATACAAACTGCGCAGCCTGGCTGGAGGCATGGTTACGCAGCCCTGCAGCTCCGTCCTGCGTACCAAAAAAAGGACAAAACTCCTCCTTTTGTGCAGAATCCAGCGCAGGGCGCTGAGCCAGGACCACACGCTTGCTTCTCTCTGTAACAACGAAACCTGAGCCCACAAACGAACAACTCCAAGGGTCCCAAAAGCTAGAATATTTGAAGGAGGGAGCCTGGCTGCTTCTAAGATAGGGCATACCCCTGTCTCTGCAGCCTGAAGGTACCCGAGCTCATACACGTGCTTGCGTTTCCCTCTTTATCGGGGGAGAGCTGAGCCCCTCCTGGCATCTGGGGGCTGCCCTACCTAGGCAGTCCCGATAGATGTCTCCTGGTTAAGCCGCACGCTCCTATACACATAAAATACATCCTGCCTGCCTGCCAGGTTTACTGGGGTCTAGTCATGGCCCATCCTGTGGACAGGAGAGGACAGCAGCGTCCGTGGCACCTCCAGGGTGCACGGAGTGGGCAACAGATGGGCAGCGAGCTGCCGACTGGGCAACAAGCTGAGCAGCACCACACCGCTTACTGGGGGACGTCACAAACGTGGCCAAGCAACGCTGGAAGAAGAAAACTCCCTCGGAGGACCTGCACGGGGTTTTCAGCATCCAAAAGAGCGGGTTTTGGAGTCGGTCTTTCCACATCCAAGACATAACGAGTGGGAAAGTGAGAAACCCAGCAACTCACCACCATGGTCTCGTGGCCCCCAACCTGCAGCTCTCAGCACCAGCAACATCCCAGCAAGCAGAGCACCTGCTCCCAGCTCTTGGCCTGATCGGGTTTGATTTGCATGCATTTAACTGCAGCTGCAAGAACCACCTCGGGCTGAAGTCAGACTTTAAGGCCCTAATGCCAAACAGCTGAGGCAGAAGCAAAAAGGATCAGCAATAGGAGAGCAGATCAAATCTGAGTCAGGAATCAAGAACCATAAAATATGCTCCCCCCAAAAGTTATCAGCAGCATTAATAATAAAGTTGGTTTTGAATATGTAGCTTTTTTAACCTTTTTAAAGCTTGACAAAATTAGCAGAGTGTGTGTGTGTCTCTCCCTGCTGGAAGGATTTTCTGTATAATTACAAACCCTCTGATTAGTGTAGCCCTTGGAGCGAGAATATTTGGGGAAAAAATAAAATATTCTTGGTCTTTCTCAGTTCTTATTACTGCTCTCTGCCTTTGCTTGCCTTCCTCGGGAAAACCAGCTGGTATTAATTGTGCATCAGGAACAGCAGCCAGATATCAGAAACAGAGGCCTAATCCCAGGAATCCACTCAACTGTTAAAAAAAAACAACAATTACCACTCCATGCTCAGAAAAGCTGTAAATCTGGAACGATCAAAACAAAAGGCAGGAGGGAGGCTTGTGCATGGAGAACACGACAAAAATAAACTCAAATCGCAGGAGGAGGAACACAGATCTAGGTTACCTAAGGGTAATCAGAAATAACAAACGGTAGGGCATCCCAAAAGCACAGCGCTGAGACACCAGGAGCGGTGAGCGCTGCCTGCAGACGTGGTGCCTTCGGAAAACAGAGTGCAAGTGCCGTGTATGAAGAGCACGGGGGTCAGAGGGGGAGGAAAGCTGCTACGTCGGCTCTTCCACCTCTTTACCTGCAGCCATTCTTAAGGTTACTCCTCCTGATGTCTTCTCTAACCTCCTTACAAGTGATCAGCTGGGGGAGAAACACAATCCTGGCAGAGCTTTCTTTAGCCAAAGCTGAACCATGAACTGGGTTGGGAGTAGGTGGGAAAAAAAGGGGAAAAAAATATTGAAAAAAAGAAATACAAATATTGAAAAGGAATATTTCTAAAAAAGCACATTAATTCCTCTAAAATCTCATCCTGAAGGACTGCAAACCCGGGGACCCGGATCTAGAGCTGGGTCCGTGCTGCTTCTCCGTGACAGCAATTTCCCTCTCCTCTCTCGGAAATGGGAAAATAACCAGGTCATCTGCAAAGATTCGCCGAGGCTCCTAGTTTAATTGCGAGAAGCGTAAAGCCAAAATCCGCTCTTCCCTCCACGTGAGAAAGCCATTTGTTTGTCCCTCGCTCTAGATGAAGCCACAGAGGGTTAAGCCGACGGGAGGCACGATCACAACTCGACCGATCTGTCACTCCACCAGCCTTTTCCCTGCGTCGCTTGCCAACTGCAAACATGGAAGGGGCTCGCTTTAATTAATACCGGGTCTCAGCAGACCACTGGAGGCAGTGGCACTTGTTTTCAGGTCATCTGGTCCTAATAGGCTCACACTGGGAGGTGATCTGTTGCTAACTGACAGCAGAGATCAGTTAATGAGGGCTGAGGCCTCAGAATCCAGCGTAATGAAACTTGAGGCTAGCGCTAAATTATTTGTCTTCATCATTAAAGAAAAAAAAAAAAAAATAAAACCGCTTGAGGAGACGCTGGTTATTAATCCAGATATTTACAACATAAAAACTGCTCCCTGCCTGCAGGATTTGCTCTAGGCTGCTCCGTGTGGGGAATCGAGCATGCAATAGGGATCAACAGGGCTCCTCTGCGGCAGCTCATGCGTCGGTCGTGTCCCTAACAGCTCCTCTGCACGGGGACAGCGGGGTGGGCAGGCTTCACCTTGGCTTTGCAGGTGTCCACAGGGAGCACGCCTGAAGTGCTCCACGCTGACACAGACCTCCTCCAAACATCAGGAACGGCGAAGCATCCATAACACCCGCTGCGCCCCGGGCACCTCAGCAGGTTTCAGGAGGGCTGCAGCCCCCCACAACAACGCTTCTGCCCCGCAGAGCTCCAAACAGCTGCTGTCATCGTGCACGACACTCTGGCATCCCCGGGGCAGCCCAGCTCGGCGTGCCCATCGTGGCGTGGTACCTACCATCAGCAGACTGACGAGCCACCCTCGTGCATGCCACCGGTGGTGACAGCCACCCCGCAGTTACAGCAGGTCGCTGCAGGCTTGCAACGACTTCTTTGATCCCCAGGTCTTGGTTTTGACACTGCTTCTGAGAATGTGTTTCTCCCACCACCGCCGGTGGGCCCACAAAAGCCCCTTTGCACTGTGAGCCTATCTTTCTGCTTCAGCTCCTCCGCAGGCAGCACAGGAGGGACCAGGGATACCAGAAACCTGCATCAGCTGTCCCACCACGGGACGGTGGATTCCTTACCAGAGCCTGTCAGCTCCTCGGGGTGACAGAACTGCCAACATCACTTCTCCATGCCTCCTGCCCTCTATCTGCTCCTGTTGCCAAAACGGAGAGGAGCATTAATGCCAGCAAGGGGAAATTATCTATTATCATCCCTCTGCTGCAGCTGTGCTTGCTGGTGGCTGGAAGGAGGTGGTGAGCAGCAGCAGCACATCAAGCTGGAGCGCTTTACCGACTTCACAAGGTGGATAAAAATCTGAAGTAAGGGCCAGAAGGGATAGCGAAGCTCTCCTGTGCTACACCAGGGAACAGCTCACAGAGAGCTGCTGCTAACTGAAGCGCTGAGGGTGGTGCAGTAGGGACCTGGACATCTTGGTATTTCAGCTGCAAAAAGCACGGGGCTGGTGCGCACGCATCTACACGAGGTTACGAAGTGTGGGAGCTCACATCAACGCAAGGCTGCTCAACGCACAACGGGGCTGGGTTAATTCTAGTAAGGGAGCCGAGCGGCAGGCAGCGAGCAAGCCAAGCCAGAAACACGGAAAGCTACCGGGAAGAAGTGCATCTGGTAAAGCTCCTGCCTCTGTAACTCTGCTATCGATCCCCAGCCCGCTCTAGAGAAGAAAAAGGGGTGACAGTTTTAAAACAAAAGAGAATAGTTTTATAACGGATGTAAGGAAGAAATTCTTTACTCCCCATCCCTGGCAGTGCCCAAGGACAGGTTGAACAGGGCTGGGGGCAGCCCATGGCAGGGGGCTGGGGGGCTCTGAGGTCCCTTCCAACCCAAACCATTCTATGACTTTATGAACTGCACCTTGTAAAGAAATCTAAACAAGCCCATGCAGCCTCTTCCCCAGGGTGAATGAGGGAACCTGGCTACAAACAGGGTGTTGAGCAGGCTGAGCGCTGACTCTTCCCATGGCTCAGTCTGTTCGGGAAAGAACGCGTGGAGAAGTGGGGGGAAAAAATAAAAGCTTGCCATGGGAACTTTAATGTTCCAGCAGGAAACACAAGCATACATTTCAGAGGCTTATTTGAAAAGCCACCAAAGGAAAGAACCTGTTTAAGTTGCTCCTGAAAAATGTACCTGCCTCCTTGGGAATTAGCTGCCAGAGATGTGAACTTGTGCTCCTGGAGCATCACACACGATTACGCCACCAGACCAGGATTTTAGATGTCATCATTTAAAAGCCCTCCTACTGCAGATTACTTTAACTGTGACTTGAACACCGGGCTCCAGCTTGAACGCTGCCCGCAGGTAAAAGACATCACTTGGAGCTCTGCTGCTCCTTTAGATCAAGGTGCGGAGCCACCAGGGGACTACCTCCAAAAGGCCAGCACATCAGCTCTCACACCGCCTCTCTGCAGCCTCAGGGTCACTCAGGGTCCGGCATTTTAACTTGGACTAGGCTAATTCACCAGAACTTAATGCACACGTGGATAATTTGAGTCACCCAGCAGCAAAGCCACAGAGACCCAAGCAGAGCACAGTGCAGGACATGCTGGAAGCAATCGCTGGTAGAAGTCTCCTTCTGCTGAAAAGTTTGGGCATGCATGGACGGAGACGCCTCACGGTTCAAATATTTTCTTGTTATTTGGACTGAATTATGTCAATTAAAATGTAAACATGCTTGGCAATTCAAAGAAACATCTCACAAGCACTGCAGTACTACTGTAAGGGAGCAGTTATGGGTAGGGAAGGATACAGATATAAAGCGTTACCCACTGCTATTGAGACAGCACTTATGACAGCTCCCAAGTAGCCCTGGATGAACTTGGACGTCGGAGAAGGCTTTGGAAAGAAAAACAAAACATATTTTCAATAAACAAACTTCTGGTTATTAAAATACAACCAAGCTCTTTTTTTTTTTTTTCTGTATTTGTTTTAGACCAGAGACAGGTTTCGTTTTGTCATATTGTTCGGTGACACATGGGCTGTCATCTAGCAGCGGCAAAACCAAGGAACATTCCGACCTCATGAGCGAGGTTAAAGGGAACGGAAAATTAATTGGCATCAGAAAATTATAATAGCAGCAGCTAAAAGGAAGTATGTGAATGGAATTTAACAAATGGTAAAAAAAAAAAAAAAAAAAAAAAAAGAAAAAAGGACAATAAATTAGCATTCTAATCACTAGTGGTGAACCCCAAACTCTCCACATAAAATATTTGTCCTCGAAATGTTATCTCAACGAGTTGGATTCTTTCCAGTTTAGCTCTCTGTCTTGAGGTCCCGCATCCCAACAAGAGATGATCGACACCAGAGTAATGGGAAGAAAGCAGGAACGCCACCACCACGTCTGTGAGACCGGAGCGCTGCTAGGAACACGTAGCAAGTCCTTACGACACAAAGGTGTGATCGTGGCCCCTTCTTTTGCCATCCAAACACCCAAATACACATCATCTGGCTTTGTGTTCATTTACGTACCAAATTAGACCATTTCACACCAGTTAGACTATATACTGGATCAGCACGAAGGCGTTGAGCATCGCTCGCGAGCCTCGAGTGCTTTTGAGATCCTCCTGCCGTTTACAGCTGAAGTTTAAAATGGAAGTGTATTCAGGAGAATGGGCAATCTATAAATTCGTCACAGTGCCTACTCCGCAGTTTCTATTAACAGCAAAGAGACAAGACTTCTGTTTCCGTGTCAAAACAGAGCTAACGTGCAGCACGCGCTGCATATGTTGGGTCTCCTCACCTTTGTCGCGTTGCGGTTTGCATAGTTGACGCATGCATTGTGGCTCTGATTCAACCACTGAAGAGGAAACAAAAAGAGAAAGAGATAAATATAACTTCACAAAAATAAGATCTACGAACACGGGAGCGACATCTTCGTTTGGGCCTGCCTGTGGCTTGCCACATCTTTTCAAAGGCTTGTGCACGCACCAGTTCTGATCTGATGCCCTTCAAAGCGGGACAGAAAAACCAACACACGCAGTTTTCACCAGCTCTGCTCCCATGCAGAAGCACGTGCACAAGCTCTGGTTCACGAAACTAAACTAGATCTAAAGACAAATTTCAGGATCACGGTGCAGAGCAATTTAGAGGCTAAAAGGCATGATCTTCACCTAAGACCTTGGGCAGCGTCAGCGTGGGGCTCTGCGGGGAATGACTTTGACATGAAACTCTTGCAGAAAATAGTGGAGGGGAAGCATGGATGCTCTCTGGCTCAGGAGTTTGATGCTTGTATATTACTGAAGCAAAAAAGAAGAGGAAACTCAAGGAAGAACCTCTGAAATATCACTCCAATTTGGGTCTATCTGGTTTGATACCAATCCAGCAGGCTACGAGCTGGAAGAGTTGAGACCCACCCATAAACCCAGTGCCTCGGGCAGACTACACTCACTGGCTGGCCTGCTGTGACCTCCCTCTCGTTTCAGGGCTTGTTTCAGTTTTGTGTCGGAAATATTCCATCTAGTTTTAAAAGGATCCCCCCTCCTTTTAAAGCTGAAGGCTTCCCCTGACCAGCCGCAGAGACGGGGGAGCAGGAGCTCCCAACCTGAGCCATTTACAAGACACCCTGCAGCAGCGATCTCCACAGAGCCGACCTACCCAAAGTCAACTCTTGCCATCTTAGCCCAAAGCCAGGGAGGCAAATTGCCCTCCAGAAACATGAACTCAGAGCTAAATACACCAAATCCTAAGTTACTGCGATGCCCCTCTATATTCTCAGTTGTGCAGCCTTTTTTTGTGCAGTTATTACTTAACTGGGGTGTTTACTCGGTTACTCATTCATGCGCACGCTCCCTCCCCTTACTCTTAGTTACTTCTCCCTTATGATGGCATAAATTGCTGGGCATTGCAAAGCAGACCCAACGCTCTGCTTACAGCCCCCTCCAGACCTGCCAAACCCTTCCCGGATCATACCCTGCCACATCACCTCCCTCTTAACAAAGTCCGGGGCCGCTTTCCTTTCCATTACATTCTCCACCCATTCAGAGCACGGAAGCAGACGAACGTTACCTGCCAAAAAACAGTGGATGCCAGCGTCTGGTTGGGCAAGAGAAGACCAACAACCTGCAAGAGAAGAGGTTTTCGTGTTAATAAATGTGTGGTTGGTTTGGGTTTGTTGGTGCTCTGGTAGGCACGAAAGCAGCAAGAGCATTTTGATTGACTTTAAGAAGTTCTCTTCACTTCTGTATTTATTTCATGGTGAGTGGCCGGAGTACAAACCAAGAGCAAATGGGTGAGGGAACAGACCCGTGCCTCCAGTTCTTCTAAAAGCGCCCATTCCAGTAACAAGTGCTAAAGGCTAAAAGGGAACTAGATTTAGGACCTGCCTTTTCCCCTCTGAACTTCCCCTCGGCCCATCGTCTCTCAATTTTCCAATAGGGAAACCGGGTAACACAGCTGCCCCGAGAGCTCCCCAACGTTAATTATTGCTTGCAACGCACCTCTGAGAGCCTGGCAGCACAAACCGTCCAAAGATGAGTTCACTAAAAGTCAGCGATTGGTTTTATCCAAGTATTTCTGGAGTATAACCCAAAAGTTGCAGGAATACAAGAGTTCAAAATTGTTACTATTGGCAGCGAGGGTTTTTTTTTTTTCTATTTTCCTTTGGCACATTCTCTGTTTCAAGCACGGGGAAGGAATGAGATCTGAACATCTGAAGACAGGAGTGCCACCTGGAAGCACATGTGCTCCCGTTTGGGAGCCCTGAATTTTGTTTGAAGAGAAGGGGATTGTTGATGTGGCATAGTCGGGAGCTGCGAAAACTCCTGCCTGGGTTCTGAGCTGTGGCTGACGACGGCTCGAGGCAGCCTGGCCCCGCACATCTGGCGAGGTCTCTTCCAACCGAGATGATGCTGTGATTCTGCGACCCGTCGCGCGGATGCGCGATGCCGTGGGCTTTGCGAAGTCACCCTGAGCAGCATCTGGGCGCAGACACGCGTGCGCCGCCCACAGGGTCCTGAGAGCATCCCCGAGATGTCTCAAAATACCGTGATATAAAATAGTCTCTCCCGGACTCCTTCCTACCTTGTTTGGTGGCAACCTTTCCTCTTCGAGTGTAAGAAGCTGAAGAGGGAAGCAGAGGGGAAAGAGGAAGTGTAAGAAGCTGAAGGGGAGGAAAGAGGAAGAGGAGGAAGAGGAAATTGAAAGCTGGGAGGCTCCCAGCAAGGAACCCAGCCAAGAGGGACAAGAAGGCGAGCTCTTGGGTAACAAACAGCCAAGAAATGATACTTCGAACACTGTCCTTTTCTCCCTGCCTGAGCCTGAGCCGCCTGATAGCTTCTGACGGCGGTCCTCGTGGCACACAATCACACTTGCAACTTTGTGAAAGGTCTGAAGACCAACCGACTCCTTTCAGCTCCCAACGCGTTGACTTTCAGGATGCTCAAACATCTCCGAGGCATCCACGCACCTGGGCAAGAAGGCTCCGAGGTCAAGCACTCGCAGACCCTCTCCGGCACCGTTTTCTTTAGGCTTGCTCCCGCAGAAGCCCAGAAGACAGAAAAGTTCCCTGCCGCGGCACGGGGAGCCTGCCGCACAGCGGGACGAGCTCGAGCTGCCTCTGCACATCTGCAGCAGTTGAAGAGGAGGCAACTCCGACGCTCGTGGACATGAAAAACAACAACAAACCAAAGGGCACCGGGGTTGGGAGGCCTGATTTCATTTACATCTTCTTTCCTTTCTCCTCCTCCTCCAGCTTTTCCTCCTCCAGCCTTTCTGGAAGTTGCAGCTACTCGGTGCGCTGGCTGAAGGCCAAGCCGTGCGAGTTCCCACTAATTTGCTGCTCCCGTTCAATCTGGGGATCTCGTCCTTAATTACGGAGCCGCCGGTCGGAGCCGAGCGAATTCAACAGGCGCTCAACCTCCTCGTCCCCGGGACCGACGCTCACCCCAAAAGTCATCGGGCTAATGAGGCTACGGAGGAGAGGGAAGGCGGCAAGCGGCTCCCGCATTGTCAGCCGCAGGCTCGGCGCGAGAGGAAGGGAAGGGAAAATAAATAAATAAAAAAGAGCACCCAAAATCTGTATGACTGAAAGAGGCACGTTTAAATGCAAACTCTCCATATGTGCAAGAGTCTGTCAAGAAATGTACAGTTTCACTTTTAATTACTGTCAGGGGAAAAAATAACTAAGAAGGAAAACAAAATATACGGGGAAAAAAAAAATAAAAAAGGTTCTAAACACCAGAAAAGTACCAACTACAGAATTTAATTGCCTATCAGGTGTGAACAGCCCTCTGTGGCTGCAAAGCCAGGGCTGCAGACGCTTCCCGGACGTCTGCTGGCGCTTTGCACGTTGCGTTACGGGCTCCCAAAAGCGAGCGCCGTGCCCTGCCTCGCTCGTCAGGCTCCTGCGATGGACACGTGGGACTTCTCCAAGCGTTTCCAAGTGGCAGCGAGGCCTCCCGAGCCTCCCGTCTGCCTCTCAGAGGACAAAGGAGCGGGGCTGCAAATTCCTTCGGGCCCTTTGTCGCCGGGGTTGTTTGGAACTGCAGGCACTGCGGCCGGGTGCCGGGCCGGGAGCTGTCGGAGAGCCAAAAAAAGCGAAGCTGCCCAAGGGGCCGGCTGTGCTGGCACTTCGAAAAGGGAAATAAAAAGGAAAAAGTGAAGTGTTCTGCTCTGGTTGTATATGGCTGGGGAAAACGACATGCCCAAAGGGTCCCGGGCTGGGTTTCCTAAGCACAGAAGAGCCTCTTCCTTGGGTGAATGCCTCCTGCTGGGCTGGGAACCCCAACCAAGGCGGGGGGAAACACAGGGAGAGTAAAAGGGCGCCCAGCAGCTGCCCTGCCGTGACCGCTGGCACGTCGCACCCCTGCACCGAAGGCAAGTAATGCGAGCAGCTTGGTTTTGTGCCTCGTGGGCTGAAATCCAGGGGGGCAGAGACAAAGTGACCCTGCCCTTACCCCATCCTGCTCGCTCCAGTCCCGCCGTGGCCCCGCAGCCCTTTGGGGGCTGAGCCAAGGACAGAGGCCATCAAAAAGCCAACGATGGCAGCTCTCTGAGCCGGGTCCCTCTGCCCAGGGGACTGAAACGGGCAGAGAACACGCAGCCACGGGACTTGGCGGTGGCAGGGGAGTGGCCGCTTAAGCCAGAAGAGAGGCGATTATTCTTGGGCAGACTTTAATCTCTTCCACAAGGAGCCAAACCGTACCGTATTTTGCATTAGCTATGGGGTGGGGGGGACAAAACCCCGCGTATCGAGGCTGTGCTGCGTATCGAGTGGTGGGCAGCAAACCTGGTAACGCATAAACTGACCCCGTTCTGGTTCGGGGTGCTTAAGTGACCCCGGCACACCGGGACAGGCAGCCCCGGAGCAGCGGCACGCCGCCACGGCTTCACCGGCGCAGATCCCACGCGAGAGCTCGCCGCAGGCACACCGAGCCTCTCTTGAGGAAATCCCATCCCCCTATGCTAAATGCAAGACTCAAACTGTTTTTATGCTAGAGCAGGCTGCCAATTTTGTCACTAAATTTCACAGATCGATTGGCATAAATGTTACATTTTAATTTTAACATTTGAAACGTTTGGTTTTCTTTTTTTCCTTTTTTTTTTTTTTTTTTAAATGACAAGAGGTTCCAGTTTATCCTTTACAGCTAGCGAAATTGGGCTCATCTGACAGCTCTCGGCTCCTCTGACAGCTCTGGATTTGGGCCGATTTCATTGTCAATTTGATCGTTAACTCGTTTTTGTTTAACCTTTTCTTTTAAAATGCCCCCTACAAAGTTGCCGCCGCGACGTTACGCGCGACAACAAATAGCACCCGCAGGGCCGGGCTCTGCCTCCAGCTTCCAGCCACCCTGCTACCACCGGTCGGGAAGGGATCGGAGCCTTTCAGCGAGCTTCGTGCCACCGTCCCTTAGGTTTAGGAGGGTGAAATTGAGCAGATTTTGCTCCTTCGACTGTTTTAATGCACTTGACCTCATAGGCTGGGAGAAGAGTTGGAGGCTGCCCAGAGCAGGCTTCATTCCATTCAGCCTTCTGGCACCAACTTGGGTGGTTTGGGGCAAAACTCTGCGCCCCAGCTGGCCCGTTCACAAAAGGAGGTTAATTAATAGCTACGGCTCTGAAGATGAGCTGGGGTTTCAGCAGGAGGAGCACGGGATTGTCTCCGTTCCGGCTTTCGCTGTCAAGAGCGCCCAAACGCTTGCAGATTTCCCAGTAACAAGTACCGACCACAAACGGCCTCAGCAGTAACCCCACGTAAAGCGCTCGCAGCTTTAATTAACCGAGATGAGGAGCCACGGCGCTGGCCTCGCCGCGCTGCGGCTCCCCGCGTTTCTCACGGCCGGGAAGCGACTTGCAAAACATGCAAATAATAACGGGGAAAAAAAAAACAACGCCTCCAAAGATGAATCCACGAGTTGCAGAAGTTGCAGGCAATGAGCTCATCCCGGTCTTCCCTTTCCAAAAGGGAAGCACGGAGCTGGAGACGTTGCGGAGAGACCAGCCGGAGCGGTGGGAGGCAGACAAGGAGCCCGGAGCCCGCCGAGCTGCGGCCACGGGGCACGTTTTGCACCACCAAGCCCTCGCGAGCGTGCGAGGGGAAAGGTGCGAACCCCGCGTGAATCAGCACGGCGGAGTTCGGAGAATTGCGTGCGGGTGCTAAAAAATGCATTTCGTGTTACTCGCAAACAAAGCGGGGAGGGATGCTGAAGTACTTACGATGGGCGTTCCGAAGGGAATGTAACCTATTAAAAAAAAGAGAGAGAGAGGCAGGCATTTTAATAGGTACCTTGGGGCTGGGCAAACATCACACCTAAGAAATCTACCAGCGCTACCATTTTAGGGTACAAGTCACACCCGGCACGGCAGCCTGCTCTCGTGTCTACCAGCCCGCGCCACCGCGGGCACGGAGATGTCAGCAGCGAGCATCAACAAGAGCAGGCCCCAGGTGCTATCGAATTCTCCTTCCCATCCTCTTTTTTTCCTTGGGTCGGGGTCTAAGAGTTTCCCCGAAACTTATAAAGCCTCATCTAGACCCTAAAACTTACCGCAGTGAAGCCGGTGTGTGCCAGCGCGTAGCGGGAGCGCTTTGGAGGGGACAACGTCCGTTAAGGAGCAGGACCATGGTGGGTCCTCCCCCTCCTGTCTCTCTGGTAAAAACTTCCCAGCAGGGAGCTGATTTATTTCTGGGTCACTTGAAAAAGGAACAGGGTATAAGGACCCTGAAGAAAGCACATTTACACGCTCAGGAGTGGAGGAGGTCTGGGCAATTTCAATCATAGGTAGAAGTTAAAGCTCTCTGTTATGGAGAAGGCTTTACCTCAAATCTTGTTGAGCACCACAAAAATCAAACGCTTCATGTTTTTCCCCTACGAGGACTGCCAATTTTTGTGCTAATTATAATTTATCTCAATGGCTTCCACCAGAAACCACCAACATTTCACCAGCATTACTGATCTAAGCCTCACGGGTCCAACTTCAGCCAGGAAGGGCAATGACCCGAGAGGATGAAAGATTTTTCCAAAAGTCCAGAACAAGGCAGCAGAGGTCCTGGCTTTTCATCCCTGCACGTCACCTCCATCTCAACCCTCTTCACAGAACTGGAGAACAAAACCCCTCAGCCCCAATATTTTTCCCCGTGGAAATACGGAGCAGGTGCTATCAGGGGGGACGCTCTCCGTCCCTTTGGGAAAGGACCAGAAAGGACCAAGGCGCACTCGCACCCTCCGGCGAGCAGTGACCCAGCGGAGGTAGCTGCGGATCCGTGCGCAGCACAGGGACACCCCAAAACGGGAAGGAGGAGGTGAGGATTTAATGATGAAGCAGCCGCCTAAGCCAGGAACAAACACAGCTGATCCTTCCCGGGCTTCCCGCTGCTACAGCTATTACGTACGTTTATTTTTCAGTGTTTATTTTTAAAAATAGAAGCTGCACCAGGGGAGGATCAGACTGGGGATTAGGAAAAATTTCTTAACCGTGAGGGTGGTCAGACACGGGCCCAGGCTTCCCAGAGGGGTGGTTGTGCCCAGTGCCTGTCGCTCTTTGAGGCATTTGGATGCTGCCCCCATAAATATGCTTTAATTTTCGGGCAGCCCTGCAGCGGTCAGGCAGGTGGACTCGATCTTTGCGGGTCCCTTCCAACTGAAGTGCTCTGTTCTGTCGTGCCCGGGGAGAACCAGGGCTCATCCTGCTCGATCCTGGAGGGTAAAACACCACGCCACAGGCTGGGCAGCAAGCTCCAGCGTTTACTACGAAGCTAAAATGACGCTACAGGATGGATGCCAGAAAGGACATCAGCCTGGTAAGGAGAGGAAAACTCTGATCTCAGGTGGGACTTTCGGATCCTAACTCACCTCGATTTCCAAGGGATTGAGGCATTTAAATGACTTTCTGGTCCTAGCCTAAATATATACAAGATGCACTGCAAAACCAGAGGGGCAAACGACAGCATTTTGTACCAAGTCCCAGTGAAATCAATGAGTGCCTGGTTGGGCTATACTCTACCTGACATTCTGAAAGGCATGAAGATGGTCTCGTTTGTGTCGGGGTGGATGATGGCCTGCAAAACAGTCAGCAAACAGCCTCGGTGAAGGCACAGAAACCAAAGATGAGCTGCCGAGGACGCCGCCGGCCTCGCCATGCCCGTGGCTCTGCCGGAGGCACCCGCTGTCCCGAGGCCTCCTCCTGCTGCTGCCTTGAGTAATTTAGCATCAACTCCAGATTGATAAGGAAATAATTTTGTGTGATGTACAGAAATGTTGCTTCAGAACATGGCTGGGCTTGGAGCAAAGCCTGCCGGCGTGGCTGGCACCGTGAGGGTCACCCAGACAAAATCCTCGTGTGCCGTGGGCAGCGCAGCCTCCACGGAAACCCTGATTGTGGTCTGCTGATGAACAACAACAGAACTCACCTGGCCCACTTTTAAAAAAAAAAAAAAGAGTTTTACAAGGAGGCTGCATTAAGGGGCAGGGGATGAAAGCCTCCTTCCCGCCGTGATCCGGGAGCGCGGCGGAGGGAGGCGCCGCGCAGCCACGAGCCTCACCAAAGAGCTGCCAAACTATTTTTGAAAGGCTGGAGACAAGAAATCTCTTGACAAGACAGGAAGGAGAAGATGAAGACATCAAAATATATAAATACAAAGCAAAAAAAAAAAAAAAAAAAGGAAAAAAGGAAAAAAGAATCAGACTCTTGGGTGGCAAACAGTGCTCGCTGCATTTACATGTCTGTGGCAAGGCAAAACAGCAACTGGCAGAGTCACTGACGGAGAGAGGACAGCATCACTCAGCAAAAAGGGAAAAAGCAGCAACGGGAAGGAAATCCAAAAAAAAAAAGGCATTACCTGCTTGATTTTCTGAGCGGCCCACAGCTAGAAAAACAACAGAGAAAGTGACATTTAGAAAAGCAGCAGCGAGAGCTTTCCCCGTCCCGAGGTTCTCGCCAACCCCCAGATATTCATCGTGTAGCTGCTGCATTCATTTGCTGCATCCTCCCGGACCTCACGCTCGTGTTTAAAGCTTTTACACAGACCCAGCTCCTTCCAATTCATGCGGCCAGCAAGACACCCGGCAGAGAAGTCATTCTTTCGTATACTCAGTGATGAGAAAGAACAACCACCACAGGCTTTACAGATAAGGAATTGTCTTCGAAACTCTGCTGCGCATAGATCCCAAGGTACATTTAGCCCAGCCTCCCCCCCGAAGGAGCTTCCTGCGGAAACCAGAGCCTGCCGGCGAACAAAGGTGGAGGAAGCAATGCAGGGAAATAAAACCAGGCATCTCTTCACACAAACCCTGGACTCAGAACAAGCCACCACGAGTTTTTGTTTTGTTTTGTTTTTACGAGGGAAACGCTTTTGCAGAAAAATACTCGTAAAGGGGAAAAAATCTCATTTAAAACTCTCGCGGGTGCCTACTGTTATTTACTGATTGCAAGTTAGCAGCATCAAAACACCCCAAAATCTGGCTCAGACAGCAGAGATCCACGAGAAATAGCGGAAGAAATACAGGAGAAATAACAGAAGCTGTACAGGAGATGCAGATCCAGCTGATGAGTAGGGGACCGCTACCAAGAGACACCTGGCACACTCCGCACGGCTTCAATGCAAATGATAAATCTGGAAAAAAAAATCCCCATTTTGATGTATACATTTCTAGGGACGGGCAAATAAACCATGACTCCCAACAGTTAAATTGCCTTTGCTATTAAAAAACCGTTCTACCTCTTCAGCTCAGGTCTGGCTTTGTCTCCCAGCCACCAGCCTGTGCTGCACCTCTGTCTGACAGCCTTCAGAGCCGTCTATTTTTGTTCTTCACACAGGTACTCGGAGCTGCTAAATCCCCCCTGTAACCTTCGCTTCAAGAAAAAAAATAACAGAGAACGGCAGAGCCAGGAGACTGGCTGTTTCCTTGGCAAGGCACATTTGCCAATCTCTTAACCACCCTCGTGGCTCTTTTACATCTTTCCAATTTGTCAACATCCTCTTGAATCGAGGACGCCAGAAAGCAGACAAATTATTCCAACAACAGTTGTACGGGTGCCAAACCAAGGGTAGGCTAACCTGATGATTTCTGCTCTTGCTGTTGATAAATCCAAAGATAGTGATAGCTCTTTTCGCTCGGAGAGCTCGTGTTTGTCTGACTACCCACCAGCTTACCTACCCAAGCGCCGCGGGCTCATTCTGCAGTCCAGGCACTCACACTTGGATTTCGTTATTGTTACGGGATAAATTAAGCGCAGCTCTGCCATTCCTCTTCACCTAAGCACTGACTCGCTCTTTCCCCAGATAAGAAGCCATGGAAATGCTGCTGGAGCAAGGTAATTATTCGGTTTTACATAGCACGAGTTGACCCACTGATACCAGCAGCCCCAGGATTTCGTTCCAAATCCAGCTCTCGCTCCAGAGCTGGAACTCCGTGCCGAACGCCACCGCGTGCGATGAGTTACTGGAGCATCTAAATGTCACGGGCTGATGCACGCATCCCCAGGGCTCTTTCCTGGGGAAAACCTCCCTTTTTAAGGAAAATGGCTATTCCCCATTTTACAGATGAAGACACAACGAGGCAATCTTTGTGGTCAGCAGGCACGCAGCTGGATCTGCTCTCATTAACCCCAAAATCCAGAGGGTGGGAGGCCGCGTGCCAAGGCATCGACCAGGGCTTTTCTCCACGTGCCACCCATCAGCTCGAGGGTTTTGAGGGGACGAGCACGCTGCAGGTGCCTGCTCAGGGGGTCCCAGCCATCCCGTGGCTGCTCAGGTCTCGTGCATCTGAGCTGTGAAACCAAGCCACGGGATTTTCCTCTCCGACTGCAAGCACCAAGACCAGCAAAAAGGAAGAGGGATGGTTTCTGAGCCAGCGCTATGGCTTTTTTGGTCAAGTTATCTAATTTCATTAATTGATCCCAATATTTATGCATTTTCCTGCTGCAGTGCAAATATTGTTAGAACATGTGATTTCATTACTTCTCAGAAAGAGACTTTACAAGATGCACCTGATGAGTCACCTAAAGATTCTGCCAGCTCATTTTCACTTCTTTATCCTCTAATTCATTTTCTGCCTGCAGCATCTTTCAATAGCTCCAGTACTCCGAGGAGTCTTGCCAGCTGGGGAGCTCGTTTCTGAGAGCAAGGCTCTGCTTTTGCTGGGGATTTCATTCACGCTCTCTCCGGCCATTTTCGAGAAGCAGCCAGATTTTGATCTCATTTACACCAGCATGAATCCACAGCATCTTCACCGGAGCACGTGGAACAGCTCCAGATTTCTGTTCAATTTATGTCAGAATTGGGTCCATCATCTCTAAATATAGCCTGTACAGGGTGGGTCTCCTCTAGCAGATGTTCCTCCTTTACATCTTACTCTATATTACTGACTCAAAGCTATACAGGATTTTGCCATCTTTCTAATTCAGAAGCAAGAAACAAACCTGCTCACACACAGATTTACACCAAAAACCACAAGGATAAGGGTGCAGGAGAGTTGGAGCAGGCAGCAAAGGATAAGTTGCACCAGCCTGAGGCCAGTGGAAGCTACCAGCAGGATCAATCAGCCTCTGCTTCATGGAGACATCCTTTGTGGCTGTGAAGAACTCCAGGATCATTCACAAAAATGCTCCCAGCACCAGCATTTTAGGATGCTGAACTCATGGAGGAGGTCTCCATCCATCCTTCCCAGGGTTCTGATTTTTCTCTAATTTTTCAAGGAAGGGATTTGCACCTCTTTGTTCACCGCCTACAGCTTTAAAAGGCATGAACTCAGGAACTGAGCTCAGTTACACAGAAATGTTTAGTGCTTGTGGGGTTGAAGGAAGGGTATCAAAGACTGCCATGACCTAAAGAGATCCAAAGCTGCAGCAAGGAAATAAAGAGGGGAACAACTCTTGGTGAATAGATGTGGTCTTTGGTTGACAGGACGTTCAATAGCATTCCTTACTTAGCAGCAAAATCGCAGCTAAGACACAGCTTTCAAAAAAGTATTTATTTAAAGACTATACCCAGCCCAAATCTATTAGCTAACACCTGCCACTACAAAAACAGCATGCAGGGTACCAGCTATTCTTAAGAAATTAACTATCTTCTTATCAAAAGCAGGGAAATTTCATGGTCCTGGAGTCAAAGACGGGATTTTTTCCCCTCTCCACAGTGCAAGTTTCACTTAGGTTAGAAAGCTGTGTTTGCAAACTGTTCACCCTCGACTGCAGCAGGCTCCAGCACCGCTAAAACGAGCAGCCACCTCCACCCAAGGTGGACCCTGCCCAACTGCTCCTCCGCGAGCTCGGACCCCGCAGGCTGAGGTCAGGAGAGCTCCGACAGGTTCACACCACCACCGTGCTGCCAGAAAGGCCTCCCTGCAGGCTGTGAGACGTGGCAGACTTGTGAGATTTGTGTCAGGAACCCACAGAAGCTGCTATGATGCTTCCCTCCTTCACCTGCACGCGCTGACGGGGCTCGGGTGTCTTGCACAACGTGGCAGTAGGCATCCAGTGATCTGAAATCCTAGAGCAACGCCACGTCAGCAGCAACTCTATGCAGGAAAACAAATCCCTTACTGATTAGTCACACTTTAATGACAAGACACAACTATTTTCAAGGAGTTAATGTCCCACGTTCGATGGGCCTATGTGCAAGGGAAACCACAGCGGCCTAAGCGCTGCAGGACAAAGCGGCCTACTTGTGTTAATCTGCACCATCGCTCACAGCAGCTTGCAGAATTTCCCTAGTGAAGGCAAAGTAGAAAGATTCCTCTGAAAAGGATGATTTTGTCCCTCGGTCAGAGGCAGAGCTCCCTCTCGACACCTGCCAGCCCTGTCTGGCTCTGGTAGGGAGGCTTGTGCCCCTCTAGGCCCTGCCTGCACCCACGGGGTCTCGATTTTAACGAGGTAACAGGCCGGAGTTGGCACCCCATCACAAAGTGCCAGGAGTTTCACACTCCTGCAGCTGCAGGTTTTATTAAAGCGAAGCTCAGATTATCTATCCCACACTGAATTCCAAATATTGGGTGTCGGGACCGGAACGTGTGATGCAGCAAAGCTGAAGAACAAGAGCGAGCTGCTTTGATGTGAGGGACAGCCTCCAAAACCAGAGGTGATTTTCACCCATCCCAATTGTTTAAATGACACAAAACCAGGGGGGAAAAAGAGAAAATACTTCTCAAAAGGCATAACATGCAGTTCACTGAGGAATACTTCAGTCCAAAGACATGGATCGGGCATCGTCTAACTGGTAGTAGTGACTGAATAAACTTTACTTCATTCTACATCCCTTAACTGGTAGTCATATATGGTCAGAATAAAACGCCAGGGGTGAGACTCATCCCCTCTAACAGACACCTACAACATCCAGAATACCTTCTGCAGCACATCCTCTGGACGCCCTTTGTGTCAGCAGGCAGAAATCGGGCAGCTCCTCTCACCCCCAGCTGAGGAGCAGTCCTGGCTGCACTCCAGCAGGGCTTGCTTCCCTCCGCCGACTTTAGGATGGTCCCTACACGATAACTTCTGGCTCAGATGGGCCCAAAATGTGAAACAGCCCCGAAGCACCAAGCACCTGCAGCTCGTACCGACATCAGCACAGCTTGCGAAGATACGGCACCTTTTGGATTCCAACGGGAGCCTGACGAAAGTTGGAGATTTTAGGTTAGCACATTCAGGAATCCCAGACTTAACCACTGCACCTTTTCCAAACAGATCTCCCACAGATGTAACCAAGCAGATCCAGTCTTTCACCAGGGCCACCAGCTTGAGCCAGGACCGCTCACCAGCAGCTCCACTACGAAGCCAGCAGGGTTTGCTCACCTTCACCTTCCCTGCAAGGTTAAACACACTGGTAAAGTCGCACAAGCCTTTTGGCCAGTGGTGCTTTGGGATGTTTCCACCTGAAACTGCTTCTTGCAGTGTTTTGGGGAAGAAAGTCACATCTGTAGCACGTGCAGCTGGAGGGGAACAGCCACCCACCACCCCACCACTGAAGCCCCATTGGCTTAAATAGGACGCCCATTCTAAACAAGAAGTGTTCTCGTTGACATTATTTTGCTTGTATTTCACTATGCTTCTGACAGTTTTTATTGTTTTCTGAGCTTTTTTTTGTTACAGACCAAGACCTCCCAAGTGCCCGCTGCACTGCGCTCTCCAACACGTCACCCTCGCTGCCAGCACCACGTTTTTTCCTATTGCCTTCCTAATTATTAAAAGCATTTATGGTGGTCAGCCCGCTCCAGAAAGCGCCCCCAGAACCTCTCTGCTGTTAAAGGAAAGGAAACACCTATTTTCAGTGTTTCACTAACCCAAACGCCAGTGCCAAACCCGAGGCAGTTGGGTGCAGCCCGACAGCGCCTCCTGCTAAATCGTGTGCTGCTCCGCTCCCCACCCCTGCTGCCTTTCCCATGAGAGCAATCACGCATGCTTTGCATGGCTTTCTCCCACTTCTCTCCAGCTCCAGTCCCAAAACCCACATTCCCACTTCTTGAAAAGTGATATTTTACAGAGACAAATGCACAGCACCATCTCCAGCCCAAGCGTTCAGTTAGGGCTGCAAATGGAGGGATTTACGGCGGTGGAATCCCAGACTCTTGGGCTCTGCATTTGACATGGCTGAAATGTCTGCAAACCTGGTGCTGTGCTTAACCCCACCGGATAATATTTATGGAAATCTGATGTCTGGCTTTATTAATAAACATGAAAAACAGAGTAACATACCCCGCTGCCTGCAATTGCTCCTCCGGAGGAACTCTCACCAAGGGACCCTTCACAGCCCCGCTCCTGGTGCTATTTACCTTAGAAAGGTTTTAGTTTTAGTGGGACAAAGCTTAAATAACACATGCATGGGATAAGTCACAAAGCTTATCTACACGTGGATAAATCACAACGTGTATCTACGCATTTCCTGCACCTGGCATTGAAATAAATCAGCAAAAGAGGCACCAGAAGCTACCGCCCTTCTTGGATTCCAACAGCAATCTCCTTCCCCATCCTAAGCACCACTAAGTCCCAACGCCAGGAGCTGCTGCCCGTCTGCAGAGCCACAAAACCTTTGAGAAAATGCAGGAGTTGAGGCTGAGACACCTGCCTGCACCGCAGGCGTTGGGAACCAGATCGGAAACCGCGAGCAATGCCCATGAAATACACAGATTTACACAGATACAAACCCAGTGTAGGTGGAAACAGAATCAAGTCCTAACCGATAAAAAAAGATAGCACTTAAATAACACTTTGCAGCTTTGCAGCACTCGATAAACATTAACTAATTAATCCTTGCAGCATTCTACTGGAAAGATTGAAACAGAAGAAGCAGCACTTGCAGAAAAGCATCGCTTACACCAGGGCTGGGGAAGGACTTGGATGCCATTACATGGTTTAAAGCACAGCTTTGGAAAGCAGGCTTGCTAATGCAGCTAGGTTGCTCGATATCAGATTTGTTTCAGCTCAGTTTAGCCATATGGAGCTTGCAAATCTAATCTGATTCGTAATCTGGATGTGAATCGAGATAAACTCTCCTAATCCCCAGATGATGAGATGAAGCCAAGCCAGTTTGTAACTGAGTAAGAGCATCAGGGGTAGAATTTACAACAGTTTATTTAATGGGCATTAACCTCCAGCACGAGCTCCCCGGGTGCCTGCTGCCCTCGGATAGCCCGGGAACGATGCCCTAAATGTTTGAGCCAGCATAAACCAGGCCACAGGGAACATTTAGACCGCAGAAGAGAGAAGGTCCAAGCTCTGCCCTTGGAGCACCGAGCAGGCTGCTCGCTCGCAGAGACAAGGAAGCAGCAGGACAACCGATCTGTCTGCGCTTTATTGTATCCTGCAAGAGACCAGAGGGGAAAAAAAAGTACAGTTTACTGCAAATGGACCTCTTCGCTCTTCATCAACACTGTTAAGAAAAGCTATTATTCTGCAAAAGGGATGCTGTTTAGCCTCTGATAGATTCATTGTTCTCTGCTGTGTCTGGGACAGCGTGAGCAGCTCTTCCCGCTGCTAACATGATTGAAGGAAGAACACAGTAATAAATATATGCCCATTAAGCTGGTGAGTCTCTTTTCACTTCACTGATACTAATGGGGAAGAAATGAAACAGTTTCAAAACAGCAAGTTGCCAAAGCTGCATTTGGAAAGGCTGAGGAGTGAGAAGTCACAACTGACACACCACAGTTCATGCTCCGCCAACGCTCGCAGGAAGGGGCTGGCTGGAGAATAGAGAGTGTCTGTCTCCAAGGGACCATTTCAAAAAGCTGCATCTTTCCTCTCATGACAGATCATTCACTTTGGGGTGCTTTGTTGGTGGTTTTTTCCCCCCTCCAAGCACCCCTCTTATGCTGAAGCTTTCAGACCAGAGTTGCTAAGGGTAAAAATCATGTAATATTGCTGTCTCGCTGTTACCTTGATTTCTAACAAGTAGATATTCGTGCATCTTAACGTGTAGGCATAAATAAACACACAGTCAAATGAACACGGAGATTTCCCGCAGCAAATTTAGGGACCTACGTCCTGAGGTCCCCATGAACCAGCCTGTGATCTGAAGGCAGACAAAGAGGAAGGTGTGGATGGATCAAAATCTAAATATCTGGCGTCTCAGAGCTCAGAGGATTTGTAGCAAACGATCTCAGGATGTTTAATTCGGGTCTGAAGAAACTCAGACACGTGTCCTACCTCCACCGCAGACTTGCCTGACCCTCAGCAGCTGGAGCTGATGCGTGGCAGTGGCCCCACAGCCCCTCCGTGCCCCCCTCTTCTAGGCACACAGGCATCGATGCAGAGCAGCCAGAAAACACAGGGAGCTGCTCAGCTCGACAAATGAAGCATTTTGGGCGGGGGGGTGGAAGGGAGCTTTCGTTTTTATTAAGATCAGCTCTCTGAACCAGCTGTGCCAGTGCAAGCGAGCAAGGAGGTGGGAACACATGGCCAGGAGGAGAGGAGGCAGAGACATGGCAGTGCCGCCTCAGATCAGCTCACGCTGCCATGGCATCGCACTTTCCCTTGCAATATTCTGGGCACAGAACAAATTTGTAGCAGTTTGCGGGTGAAGTTCAGGGAACAAGAAATTCAATAGGTGCTGCCTCCACTGGGGGTGCAAATAAAAGATAAAGCCGTCTCCATGAGACGAGCAGCAGCACAAGGGCTGCATCAGTTAATTGCACAAGTTTTTAAACCTCTTACTGGTGCTGAGCTGGCGTTAAACAAATCAAGATCTTGCACTTGTGAGCCCTCGTTCCGTGCACACGAAGCACCCTCCGAGGCTCCCGCTGGCACGGCGCTATTCTGTGGCTCTTTGCCTCTCTCTGCTGGCAGGACCAAGGGGAAAAGCTGGGGCGCAGCCGGAGACCGGGACCAAAGGGACGCAGGGGAGGTGGAGGAGGATGGCGAATCTTCATTGCCGTATCTCTTAGGCTCTATTCTAGTTCCTGGTTAACACAGGTTTTTAGGACAGAGCGGTATGAGCGTACAAACGGGGCAAATCGGGGCTCTGATCCCAGCTGGACCCAGCCTGGTATCACACCAAATACTGACCAGCAGCAGCACAGACTTACAAACAGCTCGGCAGCTATTTCTGCACCAGTTTCAAAGGCAGAAGGAGACCTCAGGGCTCAGCACACAACAGCAAGGACACGTTTTGCTGCGCTTGCTAGCAGCGTAGCTCAAACATGACACTACTGCAGGGAATTTTAGCAAAGGAAACGAACGTATAGGGCATTCTGGGGAGAAAGCTAGAAGAAACGAGCAGAAGTTCGTAAGAAAATCTCCCCAGCACTGATGCAGACCTTCAGCTGGTGCACTGCTGTGCCAGAACACCTTTGCCCACATCCCATGTTTGCCAACCGTTCCCAGGGCTTTACTGTGCTCGTTTCCGCAGCACCAAGCGCGAGAACCACACAGTGAAAAGCAGCTGTGTCATAAACCAGGCATGCTTTAAATCCCTCTCTTTATCTGATAGCCGCCGAGTGCTGCTTCTCGGAACTTTTACCACTGCTGACATGCCAGCATCAATCTGTTCCTCCAATCTGTGCTGGTCTGTTGGACAGGTTGGGAAAGGGACTCACACACACAGGGGACACAGATGCAATCCTACAAATTAGCGAAAGAAGCCTGAGGATAAAGGACAAAAGCCACATCATTATGCCTGCAGTTGGTACAGCCTTTTGGTTTTGAGGATAAACCTCAGCACCGACGCTCCTGAGCTGGAGAAAACGGCCCCTTTTAAGCTCGGTGGCTCTTCACCCGCGTTTATCGGGCTGATATTTGACAGCCACTGTTTTTAGAGGAGACAGCACTCCCTCGAATGAAACCTTTTTACTCCAGCGGAGATTCCCTCCAGGAGGCAGTTGGGGGAATTGCCTGCCCTGTTTAGAATTGGATATGTTACAGTCTATACCTTCTGCTGCAAATTGGCTCCCGGTGCACTTGTGTGTGTCATTTTCACCTACCCACTCGCAGATCGCACCAGCCACCGGAGCTCCGTGCGAAGGGCCGGATCCTGCCAGCCCCGTCAGCTGCCGGTGGAAACCGGCACTAAAACCGGCTTGCAGCAGCGGCCTTTTAACACATCCTGCTCCCTCCGGCCTGTAAGGAACGCAGGCTCAAAAGGTCACTTCAGTGTAACGAGAGCTCGCCTAACGAGGAGCACCAAGTGCCGGAGAACGTACCGGGGAGATGAAGAAATCCCAACAGGAGAGCACCAACACAGCGGTACCTACGGGGCTGGGAAAGGCAGGACAACTGAACCGCTTTCTCCCGTTAACACGAAGCCCCCACACCTCCCTTCTTGCCCTCTTCGTGGATCCTACAACTTCTCAGCTGGTCCCATCCGAAAGAGGAGAAGCGGGATAGCAGGGGACAGCAGTGGGGCCGTGCCAGCCCTTCCAGTGCGCCTGAGCCCTGCGGAAGGAGCTGAACAAAGGGCACTGACGCACGTGGCTGCCAAACAGAACCCAAACCTGGAAATTTACTAAACCCACGAGCGCTCTTGAAGTTTTCCAAGCAGGAATTTTTATTTCTAGGCAGAAGAATCTTCGTACTGGAAGGTTCTCATTCCGGTACGAGGAACAGCTGCTTCTTCCATCAAACACTTGTGAAGCCATGGGATCCAAACATCCAACACAGACACGCAGCACTCCCAACCCCCCCCCCCAGCAAAAGACCAAACCTCCCCAAAGCCTCCAGGGAATTTGTTCTCCCTGCATGTTTTACAGTTCTCACCATCTGGATGAAATATCTAACCCAAACGACCAAAAGAACAGAAATACGCTCCAAATGGTGGCATTACCAAAAATATATATGTTTTTAAGAGAAAAAAGCATGAAGTCATGAAAGCCTGTCAGGGAGGAGGCTTAATTACAGCGTGGGGTATTGCCACTACACGGAACGGTTTGGGTTGATGGGATTTTAATAAGCAGAAGTTAGAACCCAGCTACCTAGCTCAGCCAAACCGAGTCCGGCTGTCAAACGTTCGGAGAGAAACTTGGGTAAATAAGCTGAGCTGAGGAGGAGGAGTTTGCAGCGTGTCTTCTTGCCCAAGTGTGCAGCACGGAATAAATAATCATCAGGCAGCTATTCATCCTCCGTTCGGCCGAGTGCATAGCACAGAGCAGCCACGGCAAAAGCCGTCTTTTAAAAAACATTTTTTTCCAATATGGAAGAAAAGCTCTGTTTGCCCTCAATAAAAAGCTATCAGCAGTCCGGCGGCTGTCGAGAGTTAAGAGAGAGATTCTTCATTTTTGCTAATGATGCCCAAGAAACAGGATTTAACCACCGCCAGTTAACGGTCACGCTCCCAGGCAGTGAAATCGCTCCAGATCAAGAGCGAGCGCAAGAGCTGCGGGATTTTAGGCTGCCTAAAGAGCTCGGGGGGCTCCTCCTTGGAGAGCTTCAGCAGCCGCCGGGACGTGGGGCTGGGCACCCTGCTCTGGGACCCTGGGATCTGACCTGAGAGTGGTGGTGCCTTGAATCATTTCACAGAGAGCTGGAGCGAAGCCGCGTTTCTTCTGGAATCTGGCTTAGAGATGGCCACGGGGAACTGAAGCAAAGTAAGATTATGGCTCTTCGGAGATGATTTTTTTTTCCTTTAGACGGTCCATAAATGTCCCACTTCAGCTCATTTTGAAAAACCTGCTCTGGAAGCGCCGAAGAGAAAGCCTAGTCCTCCAAGAGCCCTGTCAAGAAGATAAGCGTTGAGGAGACACTTGGCGTTACATAGCTTTAGGCTTCTACATTTCCCATTCCTCGTGCAGTAAAACCATTCCAGCGAGCAATAGAGATTGTGCTGAGCTGTTGTTATGCTTTCAGCTACTGCCTGCCATCCTTCCTGAGAACCATGAGCTTCTGAATGAGGGGGGAAAAAAAAAAAAAGAAGGAGTTTGAACACTGTCAAACGCGCTGCACCACAAAAGCGGATCAGTCGGGAGATTAGCGAAGCGGCTCTGTCAAAACAACTCGTCTTCTCCATCTCGAAGCTGATCTTCGAGGGGGGCTGGTGGGTTGTTCAGGAAGCTAATACATGAAAACTCTGCCCAAAGCCGTATTTTAAAGGCTCCCAAGGCGATTCTGATTTTAATGGTGATTGTGAAGCCATCTCGTCTACCCACACACCTTACCCAGTCCATCCCCATTACAAGGGTAGAGATTCCACCTCTAAGGGGCTCCAGCAACCAAACCCTCTGGATGAGCTCTTAAACAAAGAAGATGAAGTTGATGAAGAAGGTAAAGCTCCTCTCTGGAGCTTCACGTGAGGTTCCGCCCAGCCTTTCTGACCTGTACAGCTAAAATTGGGAATCAGCCTCCCTCAGACGCAACCACATCACGACGTCAGGTGGGCCAAGCAGGTACCCAAGCACGCGCATCCTGCCGACAGCAAACTCCTGTTCATAGTCAAAGGGGCTTGAAAATAGATAAATAAACAAACAAACAACCTTTCCCTCAAAAGAATCAGGTTACCTCTCATCTGCTGGTCTTCTGCCAGCACGTGGCAACTCCGCCAGTGCCTCAGAGGCACGCGAGACCGCCTTGGTCGTGTAAAAGCAGGTGGTTCCCTCTTTTATTCCAACCTCAACTCATGCACGTGAGCCCCCCGCTGCAAAATGGGCTAATTTCCCAAATTAGCGTGCAAAACTGATAATGCCCTGATGCCCGAGTCCATCCTGCGGCTCGTGGTACACGGGGATGGCACAGAAATGGTAGAACTGAGCTCGGGGGAAGCAAAATAGGACTCTCCGAGCACCTTCGGTTCCCAAGGGGGAAATCTGGGGTGAAATCCATGCAAGCGAGGTGTTTCCCCTCCCCCCGAGCGATCAGCCAGCACGTCGTATGTTCTGCAAAGGCACCAGTAATTAATGAGACACGTCCAGCTGTGTATATCTGGCACACTCGTACTCGGCTCAGCACCGGCACGCTTCCAGCTCCCCAGCTCCCCCCGCATGCTCCCCTCCAGCTTCTGAGACAAACCAGCGGGTGCCTCCGGGAAGGGATTATTTCTGAACTGGTGGCTCTGCTCGAGGTGATGAAGATATTCCCCCCCCCTTTAGCTACAATGCTCTCAGAGATGACCTACAGCCAGATCTGGAGGATTTTCCCCTGCTTTTGCTGCAAGGAAAAGCCTGCAAGTAGCTCGTTCAAGCCACCCAGAAGCGTGCTGAGGAGGAGAAGAGCGCTCAGACACGCAGGGCTGAGGTTTTTCGGGTGTCCCCGGCGGAGCAGCACAGCCTGAAAGCTGGCCAGCCCATCGTGTCACGCCACACCGATCCCTCATCCCCTTCAGGTCCTTCCAGCTGACCCCTATCAGAGCGGTTTCGACACCAGAAGCGAGCAGTCCAGTTTCTCAGCCTCACTGGGACCTACCCACGGCTTGCTCACCTTTCCCTGCGGTTTCCTTTAATTAACGCAGCAGAGAACAGTAAAACACAGCAACAAGCACGTGCTGCAACCCCATGCCAGGCTCCTCCTGGGAGAGCGACTTTATCCCACAGGCAGCAGAAGCTACTTAAACCCCTCCAACATACTCAACACTGCCATCAAAGCAAACTGTGTCAAGATTTTACTACAAAAAAATATTATTTTTTAAGCGGATGTGCTAACATTTGTCTAGGAAAGGCATTTCTGGCATCATTTTCTCTTTCCTCCCCTGCCCCACGCCTTTATTTTCTACCTGAAACCCTCCGGCTTGCATACCAAGCTTCACCTCCTGCTTACGCTGCCCTGACTGAAGGAGACAAGAAGCGAGAGGCTTCTGCTTGCTCTCTCTCAGTGCAATTCTGAATGAACTCTGGGTACATCCGAGGCTTGTCACTACGCAGACCCAAAATGTAGGTCAAAAGTCTGCGTGGTTCGCCTCAGCAAATGACTTCACTTCATCTGCCTGGAGGCAGATGGGAACTGAGTCATCTGCTGCTGCATCATTCTTTGCTTTGCTGCTTCCCTCGGTCCTGGTTGCTTTTTTCTTACCGTCGGATTACGGGTGGATGCAGGCAGTGCTAGCAAAAGACCAGGAGAGCAGTGCCTCGTCTCGCACGTTGCACAGGGAGGGGATGTCTCCTGTTTATTTTTTGCTAAAGCCATGCTTTTTTCCCAAAACAGCACCTACCACGTACGCAGCCACGCTTTAGAATGAATTCAGATGTCTTTTTTTTTTTTATCTGCTATGGGCGTCTTTCCTGAGAATAAGCCATTACACATGAGCATGAAAAGAAATAAAGGGGTTATTTGACAAGAGCACAGTACCATTTCCATCGCTGCCTGCACGGGAGGTGCATGGGTCCTTTGCCACGGCCGCTTCGTACAGCTCCCGTCTGCCAGCCTGCGCAGCTCTCTGGGTTACATTTCACTACGTAGGGCTCAAGGCTTCTGTGCTAGATGCACAAACACGCACCGCAATAAAGCCCCTGGCTTGGTGTTGTGGTCGGGTGCCCACACATGGACGCATAAGGAAAAGAGTACGAGATATAAATACCTGCATCCCCAAGAAAAAGGCTGAGGAAACACCCTGGCTCTTCTGCAGTACTTATCCGTGCTTTCACAAGTTTTCTGTGTTGATAAAGATTTGATAAACGTTCAGAAAACAGGACTGACAGGGTCACGGAGCGACCACCCAACCCATCCCTCTGTCCCAAAGCAGAATCAGGTTTCACCAAAAACGACCCTTTTCTCAGCAGCTGTCTAAACCGTGCTAAGGTCTCGGCATCAGCGTGGCTTTTGCAACTTCCTTGAGCCTAAATCCACCCCTCCATCCCAGCAGCAGGAACATTACCCAGTAAAAGGTACTGGACGTGTAACCGACAACGTGAGGATATCCAGAGGGTGACACGTAGCCCAAGCAAGTTATTCCAGGGAAGAAATGGTAATTATTATAACCAACACGAGTGCAGTAGGAGAGGGTGTGGATGCATCGCCGCTGCTGGCGCGCGAACCTACAAACCGGACCACGAGGTTTCCCTCGCTTAAAATGAAAACTCCATTTATTTATTTGTTTTTTTTCTTCAGTCCTACAACTTTTCAGGTCCCCATTTTGCAAGGGGAAGGGAAGTGATAGTGCTGGCCAAAGGCAGCCAACAGTTGTGCGAGTCAGAAAGGCCAAGATTTCGACTTGTTCTAAAGACAATTCTTGTGCGCTCGTTTTGCAGACCCCTTGCTGTCGTTTCTGTTCAGCAACATTTACACCGGGGGAACTTCCAGACAACCCGAATTCACTCCAGTGTGCTGGCACTTGAGCTGCAAAGGACCCGAGGAACCACCGCAGCAGGCAGCAATCAGCTCAGCACTGGGATTTTACCAGGGAACACCAAAAACGTTCTGCAGCAGTGCATTCACTGCAGACACAGCTCGAAGCACCACCTCGTTCCCCCCCTCTCCAGGCTGCGCGAAGCAGTAGCAACGTAAGAAAGGCTTTTTCCTCTCACCTCTTTGTTGGTGACTCCCGGGGGCAAAGTCCCGTGCTTGTAATCCTCCAGCAGCTGCACAGCCTCCTTCAGGCGACTCTGCGAACACAAGGAGCATGGGCTAAACATCTGGCAACGGGCTGGAGTTCTAAAATCGGAACTCCTTCCATGAAAACCTTACGATGGGTCCTTGTATAAATTTACTCAGGATATAACAGAGAAGAGACGCGCGGACATTTGCTTCGTTGGTTGGCACAGCCTTGCTGTTTTGTATCTAACCGTGTATGTAGCACGGAGGAAATAAAAGGAAAACAAGAGAAAACACAAAAAGTCCCCTTTGCAATGCCTCTGTAGGAGGCGTCATACAAACCTGACGGTCTTCACCGAGACCTGATCATTTCGCAGCAGAATGAGGTCTTGAAGGTAGAAAACGGATGGGTTACTCCACGTTATGCCCTAACGTGTCCACCTTGCCCTAACTAGGAAATCACCCCACGGAAATATGAGTATTTCCTGGTGATATTGACAGGAAAACCCCCCCAACACAGCTGCTGCTTTGCCCCCCTGCCCTCGCCCAGCACACGTCTCCAGAGGGCCGAGCAAGGCAGGTGCTGGCACACGCTGAGCACCACCCCTGGGGACTCGGCGCCCGCAGAGAAGCGGCACCGCAGCGAGTTTCGGCCCGATCTCAGCAGAGCTGTGCCAAGACCAGCAGCTGTACTGCCTTGAGCACCTCGCAAGGCGATGCCCCAGCACCGCTTCGTACCTGCCCGCTGAAGTTCGAGTCACTTTATCCTAAGTTCTGTGGCACTTCCCTGTGCTTCAGGCGGACCTCAGGGTGCCACAGCACCGAGCCGCGCTGCTTTTCCACGGGGCTCTCACACGTTCGTGCAGACGGGGTTTGTGCAACCAGCCTTCTTCTCTCTGAAAGAAGTCACCCGTGCAATTAAAGTGAAAACCTGACCATCGGCGAGCGTGCCTCTGAAATACCCTAGCAAATAAATGGATGTGTAAGTGAAGGTCTTCACGCTGTGATACAATAGAAGGATAAATGCATTTCGTGTGTTCGAGTGATCGCAGCAGCGCCAAGCCTCGCTACCAGCCTGGCAGAATCATCCCTGTACTTCCAGGACAGTCACTCATACCTATATAAAGAGTTTTCTGCCGTTGAAGCAAAGTTTGTCTACTTAATATGTACCTATATAAATTATGTAGGATTTACATAAGTTTATATAAAACCATGTCTGAGCATACATTCTATTTTTTTAATTCCTTTATATATACAGAGCTCTCGAAGTAAAAAGCCACGGGGCAGAAGTAGAGGTTCTTTACCCCAAATTACAGAGGAACAAGGCAGGGCACACAGAGCTGCTTCGCCGGGGTTAAATCTGCTCGTCCAAGCCTGCAGAAGGCACCAGATCACCGAGCAGTGCCTCCCAGATGTCTGAAGCCAAACAAATCACTCAGCCGAGCGTTTTCAAAGGACTCCTGCAGGTTACCCGTCACCCAGCTGCACAACACCGCCTTCAGTTTGATGTTTCTGCACTGGCTGTTGGTTTGGCACCTCTTACAGTGCTCGTTCTGTATTTATCAAGTGTCCTCCGGCACATCTGGCAGCGTGCAGCCGGACTGCAGCTCCCCCGGAGCCCCCTGGTTTCGGCGCAGCGGTGCCACGGCGCAAGGCGAGCATCCTCCGGCTCCGTACGTGGCGCCGTGCACGGGAGGGCTGCAGGAGACTCCTGCTCTGCCTTTCATCCAAACTTCAAAGGCTCCTTTGTGGTCTCCTTGGAAGCGCCAGCAGTCACAGCAGCCTGGAAGCGGCGACTCGTGAGTGACTGTTGTCTTTAAAACTCCTGGCACACCAGGGAAAAAGTGGTGATTCCTTCACGTCCCGGGGCGAGCGCGTTGCCCCTGGATCCGTGTCTATCTCACACGGGCTGAGCTCGCAGCCTCAGCATCACACGGGTCCAGCCCTACAGAGTTCATTCCTACCTGCTCCTGGCCTCAGAGATGGGGCTTGGAGGTTTGAGTGCTACCACCCGAGGCTCTCCGGTGTCACTCCACACATGTAACAAGTGACAGTTTCCCCGTTTTCTGCCTGATTTCTGTGTTTTCAGCCTGAGCAGGCTCCCTCAGCCATGCCGTGCCTGAGATGCCCCGTGGGAAGAGCTGCTGCTCGTCCTCCTTGCTCTCCACCACGCCACGTGCCCTTCAGGAGGTGACCTGGGCTGCTCTCACCAGGCACGACGTGGATCCACTCACGTCCTGGCGTCATCCTCGACTTGTATCACACCCCGAGGGGCTCCAGGTCACCCGGAGAGCACAAAGGACGTCCAGGGAAGACAGCAAAGACCAAATGCGGACTGTGTTTCAGTAGCAGGCACAAGAGCTTCTTTTGCTCTTCTATTCCCATTTTCTCGGGGCATTAAAGTCAGAAAACTGCCAGGGGGGTTGTGGTGGCCGTGGGTTTTTTCCTCCAGCTTTCACAAAGGGTACTGGAGATGAGTAGTGAGCGAGTTCGAGAACCTCCCTGTTCTTCAAAGGCTAGGCAGTCACCCAGTTCACCTAAAAAGAGCAGAAACCCTCTGCCTCGCCCCAACAAAGAACGATTTTAAATATAAAAGCTTCACCATTGGCACAGAAGCAGCAGCCACCCTCCCAGCCTCCTGCTGCCTTCAGCCAAGGCAGACGAGCTTTCTGTGGACCCAGCCATCTTCAGGGCATTTCTCTTCCAGCTGCTCGTTCAGCATCCCTCAGCCCCCTCTTCCCTTTTAAGAGGATTTAAGGCAAATGCTCAACATCGGGAAGAAAGGAAGGGTTATGAATTAAGATGGCATTTCCCACGGAGGCAGCGCTTGGATGCGCTGTTCTTGCAGAAGGACGGGGATCTCGTACAGGAGGAGCTGGCCTTGAGAAATGAACACCTGGGATGAGATCCAACGGCATGACCGCGTGGCCGAGCACTTCTGGGCTGGCCCCAAGTCCTGCCAGGTCCTTGGGAGCTGGAAATGAACCATGAGAGGCAAGAGCACGGGCTGGTCACCATGAAACTGCGAAGCAAAGTAGTACCGTGAAAAATAAATAGGGCTTTTAGGCTATTTGTAGGAAGAGCAACAGCTATACAAGGCCATAACAGGACGCTAGCCTCCTCTAGCTCTTGGTAGCTCCTCGTCTTACCAGCCCCATGGCTGTTATCCCACATTAGCTCACGTAGGAAAAGCCATTACCTCACCCAACACCAATAAAACACAACTGAACATCGGATTTTAGATATTCCGACAATCCAGAGGTGAAAAGCCAGAGCCACCTGCCTGCCTAACGACTGCAGACCCGGGGAAGACAACCCTCCTCGCCTCCAAAGCTGGGAGAACAAGCAGCGATGCCAGCCCCGCGTTCTGGAGAGCCATTTGGGCTCATTATCGGTACGGTTTTCCGCCGCTGAAATTACCTACGCTGTGTGTCTTGCAAATTATCTACACAGAACAGCATGTAGCTCTGAATGAAAAACTGGGAGTACGAGATGAATGGGTCTGGGTTCTATTTTTTTCTCTCCTTCTCTTGAGGAAATCTTCGTAGTTACTATAACAACCCTGGCCAGATCCCATCTTGTTTGGTGTGGTAACAAACAGAAAACAAAAAAGCCCGATTTCGCTTTCAAAAAAAAAAATAAATCGCCGTCTTCATGAATTTCCCCTTTCAGCTCAGGGGAACTTTCTCAAAGACAAGTCCCAGGCCAGCGCTGCTGACGGCTCCCGAGGCTTACCAAAAAAAAAAAAATCGGTGCAGAAAGCGAGCAAAAACGTTAAACGCAAGGACCCCGCGAAGGAGCTGCCTTCCACGCAGCTTAGAGGTCTGGGGATACTTTCAGCAAACAACTCAGCCTCAAAGTTCCGTTAGGGAAAAACGCACGGTTGCCTCGTTCCCCTTCTAGAAAAGCCAAATACGCTCTTCTGACTAAAGCCTCCAAAAACCAACAGCGACAAAACCCAACACCAACAAAAACCCGGGGACTTTTCTGCGTGCAGGATGCCAAGCAGCTCCCCTCCCTGGCTTTTAGCACGAGGAATCGTTGTTAAGAGAGTTGGTAGTGCCTAGGACGGCACTGCTTTTCCCTTTTAACAAGGGCAAAACGAGGTCTGCCTACAAGGTCACGCTCCCGGTTCAATATTTATTGTTGCTTGCTTCTTCTCCTGATATCTGTAGGAAGAAGTGTTACTGGGATTTTTACAGCATCGCTTCAAAAAAAAAAAAAGTGCAACCACAGTTTTTACTCGGATGTATCGCTGCCTTCATACCCCTGTCCTCGTAAAAACTAGAGCACTGCTAGTGGTGGATTACGGGGTCTCAGCTCTCACAATAGGGTGCCAGACGCACCATCTGCACCCGGGGAGCCTTCTCACAAACCCCAGCCCAGAAGCGGTGCCAGGGATCCGCCGGGTTCAGCGATTCAGCCGCGCACGAACTCCCCTCTTCGTGCCCCGCCGCCGCAGCCCCGTCCACCCACCTGGGGGACACCACCCAGCACAGCACCTCGTTGCGGAAGGGCTCAGTCTTTGCCTCACATGGGAACAGCCCCAAAAAGTCTTGGGAGCTACAGCTCAGGTCCCTGATAAGCGTGCCCTGGGCTCCCACAAGCCTGGGTTTTATGGTTACAGCTGCGTTTCTAGAGAAGCCAGAGCTCAGGCGTGAGGCTGCCAACAAACACCAGTCCTGGTCGGATGTCGGCACCATCTCTAGCATGGCTTTGATTCAGACCAACCATCCCTCTCCCAAGCAATCCCCAGCAGCGGTCTGGGAGTTACCACGGGCCAGGAGAGCTGCCAGCAGGCTCCTCTGGGGGAGTAAGAGAACTTAGCTGCACGGCACAAGCCTCACCAGCTGGCTGCAGGGCCAAAATCCAGTCCCTGGCTCAGGCTGGCTAAACTAGCTCCGCTGTAACCCCGAGGTTTCAGAGCAAAGAACAAATGCAACCCATGCTGCCCTGACTCAGGGCACCAGGCATTGACCCAGCAGGTCACTGCCCACAACACACTCGCAGGACTCCATCGGGAGAAGAATCGGTCTTTGCAGAGCGAGTTGCTGAAGGATCACATCATCAGGGGCTTACTTCGGTGCTCCAAAGAAAGGAGGAGAAAGAACCAACCCGAAGGTGCCAGCGGGACCGTAGCCCCCCACCATGCTGAGCAGACGGCCACCGCCAGCAATCCGTCGGTGGCATCCCCAAGTCCCTCGTGGCCATGGCTTCAGCGCTGTGGTGACATAGAGGACAAGTGCATTGGGTCCCTCCTTCCAGCGCGTGAGCTCTTCTCCTGTTTTTTCACCTTGCCCCCTGTGCGCGAGGGCACGCTCATTCCGTCTCCAAGATCTGCGCCTCCTCTCCTCTTGGATCTCAGCTGATGCCTACACATGGCTCAGAGCTGCCTCCAGAACCCCATATGTGCACAGAGAGACCAGAATAACAGTCATTATGCCAGAAGCACTACAACATTGCTGTTACAGAATCAACAGAGGGAGAGGCGAGTTTTGCACTCCAGCCTTTCAAGACACAACGCGGCGATGGGACAGGGCTCGCCGGGACAGCTGGCGCCTCGCTCTGCTTGGCCAGGGCTGCTGCTGGTGCCAGCCCCGCGCTGACCGCTGCCTACCCACGAGCTCAGGATCCGACCAGCCGTGACTTACTTGGCACTCGATCCAAAGCAAGAGAGGCTCCTGGCCACCAGCGCCACAAACTCAAGGCGGGATTCGGGAATCCAGCTGTGCTCTGCCATCAGCAGCTCAGCTCCCGGCTCCGTCTCACTGCTCTGCGGATGATACATACGGCAGACTTGACTCCAGCTGGCCCTATTGTATTGGATCTACAGTGACAGACAACAGGAGCCAGAAACTTTTTGTTCAAGTAGAGCCAGCAGATGTGACACTGAATAAACACAGACAGTCAATCTGCTGAGTAAGAAGGTATCGTTCGTATAAATAACATACATCTAATCCTGCTTCCATTTTAAACCCAAATATGGGAATGCAAGATGCTCGGCGCTCTGTAGATTTATGCTCTGAACAATGAGATGAAGTAAGAGCAGATAACACGCGGCCCGGTTTCATTCTCATTTCGCTTTGGCTTTGAATCGTTATCAGATCCGCAGCTTTCCCCACCGCGGGCTTCCCGCCGAGCGTTAACAGGCTGTCCGGGCTGATGTCAGATGGGATAAGCTGGCCTTGTAAAAATATCTGCCGGTCCCTACTGCTTCTCCCGATGGACCTTAATTACGGAGCAATTAAAAGCACGACTCCAATCGTTTTAACCTCACACGTTTGGGGAGCGGGCGTCGCACCCACCGAGGGGTTTCTCGTGGTCGCAGCAACGAGGCCTTGTGGGGCTTGACCTCGGCACTGCCACATTTTCTGCCTGCAGATCTGCAGCTGCAAAATAAATGATTTCATTAGAAAGCTGGCCAGGAGATGGGTTCGCGCACGAGACGTCCTCTTTACAGAGCACAGGCCGTGCTGACACAGGGTTGGTGCCCCGCTGCAACATCCTACGGGGTTAGAAAGCGAGTGGAATGGGTAGGTGAGTTACAGACAGTTCTACCAGAAACCCCTAAATATAAACCCAAGGGAACTGGTGTTCAACTGCCCCTGCCCCGCTTTTTGTCAGCTCAGACTTCAATACCCCGATATTTGGCACGCGTCCCTTGAGGATGGATGCTTAAGAACCTCTAAAAGACGGGGAAGTTTTTAACCGAGATAAGAATTTGCTTTATTAGAAAGAAACACGTGAGTAAGAGAGGACTGTCACTGAGACTAATTATACGTGATATCGCCGTGCTGGGTTTCTCCCACCCCGCGGAATCGCCGTATCCTTCCCCAGGGCGCAGCCACCAGTAGGATGCGATGATGCAACACGCAGCAATTAAAGAAAGGACACGGGGAAAAAAAAATATTATTACATTTCCCGGCCTTTTCCCTGGGATTAACCTCCCTTCTCATTAGAGACTCATTTAGCTACTTTTTTATCCCCGTTCGGCAGCGAGCTCCTCCAAGACAAACAGCAACTGATTTGTTCCCCGAGAACCCCGGGCCTGAGCGATGCAGCCATCTGTCAGGGGAAGGAGCTCTCCGTCAGCGGCTGCTTCTTCATCAAACCCTTGTAGATTTTAATTTGCCACTCAAATCATGGAGTGAAACCAAACAGCTTTCCGCTCCCCGCGGACACACGCGAAGCGTTTTGGAGCACGCGATCAGACACTCGGAGCCCGGCAAGGCAGCCTGCGTGTTCGGAGAGGTGCTTCCCGCGCCCCAGCTGTTGACGTCTGCTTGGCCGAGGCGCTTCCCCAGGGAAGGAAGGGCTTGCGTAGACCTCACAAAATGCACTGCAGAGGGTCTCAGGAAGCACTGCTGTTATTAACCCAAACCCTCAAGGGAAAAAAAACAAGGGTATTCCGTTCCTTGGGCAGCCACCAAGCCATTCCTGAAGACCACGGATGTCAAAGCCGTGATTTTTGGACCCCAGAGAAGGAAACCAAACCTCCCTTGTTTGCTGGGGTTCTGGTTGGGGTCTGGGACTCCTTGAGGCACTGGGATTTTTGTAGTTGTCTCCAGGGTGAAAAAGGACCACTCCGATTTTCCTCTTTTTTTTTCCTCGCGTCTCACCTTCTTAAGAAGAATCGTGCCGAGAGAATATCTGGAAAAATTAAGTTATGCCACCCGATGGCCCTCCACCTGCAACCTCACCAATCCCTTCAAAAAACTTCCAACAGTTTGAAAAGGGACCAGGGGGAAGGTAGAAAAGCAGGCAGCTGAGCTAAGGGAGGGCCCATCTTGTTTAAGCCCAGAGCCGTTATCGAGCTCGCAGATCGCTTACCCGAGTTTACGACCCCCTTTATATTGAACAGAGGCAATCGCCCTCAAATGCGGAAGAGCTTCAGCCCTTTGAGAGTAAGAAAATCATGATTTCTTGTGAAACCACGGGAAAAGGTTAGCCTGCCAGGATCCAGGCCGAGCTGCTTTCATTCCGGGAGCAGAACTGATAGTGAAGCACAGGGACATGGTTTGGGGCCAGACCAAGTTCCAGTGCTCAGACTACTAGAGCTTTTTCATCCCACCACCACAGCTACAGCGTAAAATCCACCCCGAATGGGAACACACGAGATTTTCTCCAACCTATAGTGTAACCGCAAGGAGCAGAAGCGCTAACTCGATCGAGTTCAAACGGATCTCCCCTCTTCAGGGACACCCAAGAGGGGAGGTTTGAGAATTCTGCGTTTTGTCCGTGTAAAAACTGAGAGTTTGGGCTTGGTTTGGGTGTCGTGGGTTACCCACCTTAAAGATAATGAGAAACACATAGATTCAGATGGAGATTGGAGAATGAGGATTATTAGAACGCGTAAACATTCCTCAACTAAGAGAGATTTATCCAAGCAGCAGCGGATGGATTATCTTCACCCGGCAGAACTACCCTCCAAAAAGAGAGCACCAAAACAACCTGTTGTATAATAAAATACACCAAAAAGATGCCGGGGAGAAAGGTGGGCAGGACCACGTGCATCTTTCATCCCGCCAGAAGAACCTCTCTTCCACCAGACCTCCTGGTGCAGCCCCACGACCTGTGTTCCTCCCAGAAAAGCCGCAGCACGTCCTGCCCCACGCTGTGTGCCCCGGGGCAGCCGGCTGGGGAGCAGAGTGCTCACCTCGTGCTGCAAGCTCACAGCTCCGCAAAGCTTTCCAGCGCATGCTAACCCGGGCAGAGAGCGGTGTTTGTTTCTCCAGACCCAGGTATTTCTGAGCCTGTTTCCCCACCGGCTTTAGGCGCTTAATTAGCATCCCCAGCAGATTACAGAAATGGTCAAAGCTTCTCTCCCTTCTCCAACCTCCGCTTCCCTTTCGCATGCGCGCTTCGTCACTCCGACGAGCAGCACTCGGTAGCGCAGGCTCTCTGCATCGGCTTTGAATTTCAGAATCAAAAGCATGGAAACGGAGAGAGAAGGCTGACAAGTTACACCCAGCAGCCTCTGCCTCCCCCCAAGGGCAGGATTCCCAGGCCCTCACGCCTCCCCCACCCACCGCCTTGCTCTTAACACGGAGTTTCTGCTACGGGAACAGCAGCACCAAGCCTTCAACGGGCAGTTAACGGGTTGGGATTCTGTCCTGTGCGCTCACACCCTCCCGAAACAGGAGCCTTAGCACCTGCAAAGCGCTCTGGATCCTCAGCTTGGGATTTTCGTTCACTCCTTTCATGACACACGAGGGCTGACTGCATCTTTCCGAGATCACAGTGTTCTTTTCAAAGAGGCCACCTCCCCAGGCTGAGCTCTGTATCAAGGATGGGGGCTTTTGAAAACTGATTTCCTGTTTGATCTGAGCCCGGGCTTTTACAAACGGCAGTATAATCCTCAGCCTGGTGGTGTAAAACAGCGGTTCTATCGTCTGCAGTTCTCCTGAGCACCCATCCCAAAGGTACTCAGAACTACACAACGCATTTTAGCCTTGTGGTTTTGAAAAAAATAATAATAATAAAAAAAAAAGCTAGCTGATTTGGGGAAAAAAATAATTATTTAAGGTTACAGCAGATCTCTTCCCCCCCCCCTCCAGTGTGTAAGGAACTGGACTCAGTCCATCACTGGCTGTAGTGGACAGATCAGCTCCCAGCTTCTGAGAACTAGGCAAAATAAAGAGAAAGAGAAGAAAAAATTCTGGCCAACAGGCAGGATTTCAAATGTCCGGCAGAAACAGGTCTTTAAGGGATTTCTGACAACTAGCTCGTGATTTTATGAAAGCGGAGAAATGCAATAACGCTGGACAGCACTAAGAGAAATATAAACAGGCCAGGAACTCTAAAGCTTGGTACAAACAGGATCATCACTAAGGAAAAACTACTACACCCTGCTCAGAAAAGGTCTTCTTGAGCAGCCACTGGAAGCCCACGGCTTGTGCCCACCCAGCTCACGTCCTGCACCAAGCCCTAGGATTTGCTCTCTCCTCTGCACACCTGTATTTTTTTTCCCATTAACATTTGTAGGAGTGGCACTGGGTCAGATCAGCTCAGGGGCTCAGCAGACACAGAGGGAGGGGGGCAGACGGAGCGGTGTGGATTCACCAGGGGCTGATTACAGCAAGCTGCTGCTCAGCCCTATCAGGGCTCGGCCGGGCAATCAATCGGCCACAAAGCCACGGGAAACCCGGCTTCCTTCCCGCTGCTGCTCACGGGGGAAATTGTTTTTAATCCAAACCTGTCCAATAAAGAGTGCTTTTGAGAAAGCAAGGAGCGTACACCTTACCTCAGTAACAAAGAGAGTGCGCGGATCGATGATGTCCAAGAAGTGCCTGAATCTGCCATAGAACGACGTCTGGAAGAGAAGAACAAACAAAATGTGTTCCGTTAGAAACTGCCTTTCATCTGCTGCGCAAAAATAACTTATTTCCTCCGCACAACTAAGTAGAAACTGAACAGCAATGGCAGAAAAGCTGTTCACTATAACGATAGGTCTGGAAGGAGGAGACTTCAGCCCGGGGTTGCTCCGAAGAGGCTACAGATGCTTTAATGAAGGGATGCTAGCAAGCTGCTCAAATACCTCTGCTCTTTCCCAAAAAGAAGCACTGCCTGCTTGGCCTTCCCCGTGGGACCACACTTCGTGCCCAGGGAGCGTCCAGGCAAGGCTCCAGACCTGGCGGTGCTGCCGAAGGAAGCCCCAGCCCGTGGGGTCTTCAGCGCCGCCGTGAGCTGCTCCTCCTCATCCCACTCCTCACGGGACAGGTGAGCGACGGGACTGAGCACAAAGCCAGTTCCACGCCTCAGGTTCGTTACAGAACTGGCCAGGTGCTAAATTAGGGCTGGGTTTCACGGTGCCAACCTGCACAAACGCAGAGCAAGAGACGGGCTGCGAACCTTAACGATTTTAAAAACAATCAAAGCTTTATGGTTTGGGCTCCTTCCCATTTGCGTGCTTGGAGAAAATCCAATTAAATATGTTTCCAACCTGCAGAACGTTCAGGCGTTGCAGACACCACACTGAACCACATACAGAACAAAATAATTGGTGGGGTTTTACAGAACGAGAGGAAAAAACCTGCATTCAACCCCGCCACGCTCATGTCAGGCGATCCTCCCTGCTCCCAGCATCCCCACGGTCTAGGGAGAAGAATAACTGATGACCGGGTGGAATAAAGTTGATAAAGGGTAAAAAATGAATGGGAAATGTTCTCCAAAGCAAGGCAGCTGCTGCAGAGACAAGGGGAGGGCGAGAGCCCGGTGCTGAGCCCGGGTGCAGGTCCAGGCCCCAGGGATCGAGCCGGGTTCCAGCAGCTTGCACTGAATTCACACCCGGAGGGCAGCATCACTTGGGTCCGGGTTCACTCCTACAGACGCAGGCAGACGTGGGCTGGGTGCCGGGGCTGCCTCTCCGCAGCCCAAACCCTCATCCAAGCAGCCCGGGCGTGGGCAAGGACAGACAAACAGCTCGGTTTGGGGGCCGGTCGTCTTCCCCCAGCTCCTCCCGAGCAGGATTTGCACTCGGCATGTCCACAGAAGGGCCACGTGGAGCTCCACGCGCTTGAGCTTCGGGATGCCTCTGCACGACGGCCGCGGGGAGACAAACCTCTCTGCGTGTGCAGTGCAGGAGCTGCTGTAAATAAAGGGCTGGGACGTGGACGCGGTGTGGGAATGGCGTTCGGGCACAGCCCGGCAGCATTTTAAGAAGCCTGCTGGTTCTCCTCCGCTGAAACCGTCGAGCACAGAGGCACACCGGTGACGCTGCTGACTGATTCGGGCAGGAATCCCTCCCTACAGGCAGCTCCCCCCGGCCCTGCTGCAGCCCCCCGCTCTCAGAGCTCTGCGCCGTTTGTCTTCCCGTGTCCTGCACTAAAAAAAAAAAGAAAAAAACCTGCAACTGAGCACAAACAGCTTCACAGAACTTCAGGAAATTAAAAAAAAAAAAAAGCCTAGTGGTTTTTAATTAGCGTTGATTTAATTAACGCTAATTCTGGTACTTTCCAGCTTTTTGAGCTTGGCATTTCGCTACCTTGCTTTGATTTTTCAGCACAAAAACCTCGCAGCGGTGCGGGGCCGAGCGCTGCCACGGCTCCTCTCCCCTCTCCCACTGCCCCGTCCTTCTGCGCTCGGTGGTCTCACGGGGGAGCCCAAAATGCCTCAGGTCTCACCCCGAAATGAGGGATCCCTCTCCAGGTGGTGCCTGAACCAGTTTGCTCTGTGGTCAGACAAGCCCCAAAGCAAGGGAAGGGTCCGCGGATGGCACAGTCAGGTCCTTTTCCTCCCGTCTTCCCACTGCAGGCTCCTGGTTGGCTTTGCGGGGCTTTCTCTGAAGGAAAATTGTGTTACCCTCCTGGCTTCTTCCTGAAAAGCTCTGGAAGGACAGACTGGGACCCGACAAGTGATCGCTGCAAGCCGCGGGTGTCGTGCTGCGGACTTGCTGGGAGAGTTTGGCCACCGTGGCCCTTCCTCAGATATCCCAAAGCTCCTCATAGTGCGAGCTCACCCAGGAGCAGCTCCTTTCCCGCTGGCAAACAGGGCTGTTCAGCACGTGCTTCCTCACCCCCACTTGTAAAAGAAGTGGAAAAATGAAGAAATTCTCCTCGCCCCACTGTTACTGCGAAGAAGGGGCGGTGGGAAGGCAGAGGTGCTTCTACCCTGAGCTGAGCTCAAGGCAGAAACCAGCTCTCGGGAACACCTCTGATCACCAGGGATGCAAAAAGAGTCCCGCTGAGACACAGCCCCCCATCCTCCCTGCCCTGCAGCCCTTCCTCCCTGCCCCACGGCAGGCAACAAGACCCGACCGGTCACCCCAGCCTCCGCTTTCCTCCTGAATTGTGCAATTGCATGTGTAAGAGCTCACGGTGAGCTTGTGTCTCCTCCTCCCTATTCCTGAGCTGCTTGCAAGCAAAAACCACTCTTAAAAAATCTCCTGCAAGGGGAATTCTGGCACTGTCCAGCACAGCAATTCAAGGCAAACCCTCCCAGCCCTGTTCTCCTGCCCCCAACCAGCAGGAGCCCTGCAGCAGGGGGAGGATGCCCCGGCGGCTCCCCCTGCCCCTCAGGCAGCACTGCTGGGCCGGGCGGGTGCCGGAGCCCTGGCACAGGCTGCCCAGAGCTTGGGGGGGCTCCTCCTGGGGGAGCTGCAGCAGCCGCCGGGACGTGGGGCTGGGCACCCTGCTGGGGGGGGCCCTGCGGTGTCCCCGCCGGGTCTGGGTGCTCCACGTCCCCCAAACACACACAAAGGGAGGCATTTACAGACGTCTCGCCCCGCTGTCTCTCATCCGAGTCCTTTCAAAGGAGGCGATTCTGCGTTAAACCTCAGCTACTCCCACGTCCGGGCCAGGATTTTAAAGAGCAGCTCTGTTAATCAACAACAACAACAAAAAATAGAATTTAATTGGTGTAAAAAGCACTTTGCTGCTTCTCCCCCTCACATGCGTGCGCAAGGAGGGCTCTGTCACAATCACAACGCTTCACTTGGGGAGGAAAAATGCAAAAAAGAAGACAAAAAAAAAAGCTCAGCCTCGGACAGGGAGCACCAGGGCTGGAGGTCCCAGACCTGACACCTCGGGGTCGCTGCTCTGTGCCTTGCTGGGTGAAAAGCAGCACAAACTGCAGCCCTAATCTGAAACCCTTTCCTCCAGACACCAAGCTTCTGCAGGATGAGCAGGACACGAAGAGCCAAAACCACAGCAGACCGCCCTGCAGGTTGAGCACAGACAAGAAGCCTTCACGAACGGCTGGGTTCCAGCGGAGACAAAGAATTGCTTTTCACGGTAGGGCTACGAGCACCCAGCCCAGAGACCTCCTGAGCACCTTAACTTCCACGGACACCCTGATGTTCTCCACTGCCTGCTCGCTCCCTGCCTTCCTACAGTAGCAGCATCGAGTTTAATTGCGAATAAAAGCCTGGCTCAGCTAAGAGGAGAGGCGAAGCCCCTACCGGGAAAGCGAGCTGATTTAAAACACTTGGAAGAAATCAATTCAGAAACGTTTTAGGGAGATATTTTTCTTATTCTTTTCTAGTTATTATTTTTTTTTTTAAGATCTCTGCAACATTTAGTGTAAACTTAGCTCAGGGCAGACACCGCCACACCACCCTGGGGCTCCTGCAGCAGGGATGCCTCACCGAAAGCCCCGGCCTTGGGAAAACAGGAGCCCGATGTCTGGAGAAGCAGAGGGTTTCAGTTCCTAGTCATCACACTTCTCTAACCCTGTTATTCCTGCAGCTCAGGTGGCCAAGCCACGGCTCAGCCCTTCTCCCCCCAGCTACGACCCGGTACCAGGCTCCGGCAAACACTTGCTCATTAATTATCGCAAGGTCTAAGAGGAGGGAATTCAATTTATTTGCACGCCGGAGCGCTCAGCGCCATTCCCTGCTCCACCGTGCCTTCTTTTGCCTTGGACTGCTTCTTTTTCCGTGGACCGCTTCGTTTCCTCTCCCCTACCTGACCCTTTTTCCATCACCCCGTGCCACGTTGTGCCTGCCATCATCCGACGAGGGACAGCAGGGAATTTCCATCTCCCTCCACGCCTTGCCTTTCAACGACAGCTCGGGATGGTTGCTCCCCAACACGATTATTTCCAGGGACGGAGCTTGCAGAAGCTTGACCTTCAGCTCCCGGCTACCCCCAGCGCCTCGCTCGCCGTTTTATTCCTGCAACGTCTGTCGTAGTAAGCTGTCATCGGGAGGGAAACCGCCTAACACAAACTTCCTGGGATTAACCGGGGCTATTTTGGTACCGCTTCTCAGCGGCCCGCGCGCAAGATGAAGTTCTGGGAATATTAATTCCCTGCCACGGCACGGCAGCGCCTTACAGCTCCGGCTCCACGAAGGCGCCGTGCTGCATCCAGCTGACTCCAGGACAAACGCTAGAAGAAGCAAAACACTTCCTGCAGGCTCTAGAAATTTGGAGAGAAGTGGAAGTGACCCCCAGCAAGCACCCGTCTCATCACCTTGCTTTAAAGAAGGGGGCACTCTGCCCAACCCTACCCAACCCACAGGTGCTCGCTCATCCAGGGGGTCTCAACGAGGGGTTTCAGGGTGCTGGGAGCCCAGCGGGGTGTACACCCTGCAGCACAGGACACAGACAAGCAAACTCCCTCTTGAAAATCCAGTCCTGGCTGACAGAGATGTAGAAAAGCCAGCGGAAGATCCTACGAGGTCCTCCCGCTGCCTGCGGGAGGAGAGGATGACTTTCAGCACTGACACCCTTACGAGATGTTTCCGAGATGAGCACGTGGCGAGGCCCAACACGTGAAATATCTGCGAGGTTCAGGCTCTGACAGCAGCGCGCCGCTGACATGGCAGCACCACAAGTTTACACCTCTTCATTTCCCTCTCCTTCCCCTAAAGGATCTCAGGATCGCTCTGCAACGAGGATGACACACGTCTGACTCGTCGAGGACGCTCACCTCAGCCGGGAAGTCAGCTCACCTCCTGCCCGGCTCCCTGTGTGCAGTTTGCAGCCCTCCCCGCACCAGCCAGGACAGCCTCGTGACGCTTTATAGGGGGCTGACCCCAATAAAAACCCCCAGGCTGAACGTGCACTACCTGCCTGCATGAGTTAACACCGCTGTCTGGCGAACCGCTGCGCCCAGACCTTACGGAGGGCTCTGCTGGAAAGGTTTCCTCAGCTCTTCTGCTGGGGAAGAAGGCTTTTATTCTGCTGGGAAGAAGCAGGAGCCCTGGGCTACGGGCTGGAGCTTTGGGAATTTGCGTTTGATGTTTTGGCTCCAAGACAGGGAGCTCTTAGCAAATCCTTTTTTTTTAAAAGAAAAAAAAAAAAGAGTACGATTAACAAATTAAAACGACTTGTCAGAAAACTAAGCCCTTATCACACATTCTCAAGCCTAATGTCCTTATTTCTTCTTTCACCTAAAAATAACCTGCTTCCCTTGGGAGGCAAAAGCTGCTCCCAGCAAAGGAACCACAAATGTGACTTGACAGATGCGACTTGCCTGAAGAGCAGGAAAAACAAGTGAGCTGCAAAGCAAGAGGTGGGAGAAGGGGAAACAAGTGCCAGGGCGACGCTGGGGATGTGTGCCTCCCATCAGCTGCCCTACATGCTGCTCCAGTCCCTAACCAGGGCTCTCAGCGAGGGAAGGAAATCGCCTCCTCTCCTCCGAACCACATCCCCAGAACACCGAGTTTGCTCTCCGAGGCTTTTGTTCCTAGCACACAACTTTTCCTTGTTTTTTTTTTTTTTTTTTTTTTTTTTTTTTTTACCCTCGCAAGGACAAAGCTGCCTAACACAGCTCCCTGCGTCTCACACGGGCATTCTTCCACAGCACCATCCCGCAGCCCTGGAGACTGAGGTTCCCTGTGGGGAAATAAATAAATACCAGCTCGCTCCGAGGACGGGTCGGGATGCTGCAGTCAGGGAGCCCGACGGGAGCAGATTTGACCACAGAACCCAACCAGGCACCCTCTCTCTCGCTCTACGACCCCACAAAGCTGCCAGACCCCAAATCGGGCTGCCTGGACGCCTTGTGGACACGTTCCCTCCGGTGGAAATGCACCCAGCTCGTCTCCCCGGCGTGGCGGTGGGGAGAGAGGACAGCTCCGCTCAAACGCGATCATTAACATCCTGCCATACCCCTCGAAACATTTTCTAAATGTTGCTACAAGTGACAGTCACTCCTTAATGAACAGAATGCACCGACTCTGTGCCTGACGCGCTGCCAAGTGTGCCTCGAATCATCTGTGGTGTCTAGAAGGGAGTAGTGTCTCCTCCTCCTCCTCCTCTCCTTATTAAGAGGCTCCGTCTCCCCAGCCTGAGCATCCCTGGGTTTGTGGAGCCGAGAAGAAACAGACCCTTGGCTTGCTGCAGGGCATCTGGGGCTCCATGGGGGTCCCTGCACCACCTCGTGTCCTGCACCCAAGGGAGATCCCAGGGGTAAGGCGGCCGGGATGGGCACGCAGACCTGCCGAGCGCTGGCCCCACGGGGGAAAGCAGCAACTGGACTTCTTCTTCACCACCCAAACGGGTGGTTTCGGTCAAGCCGAGCTTTGGGACCTGCAATTAGCGAGTCAGAGGGTTGGCAAAGAGCGGTCCTGAGGAGATTTCGTGTGGCTGGTGGGGAGGAAGTCTCCTTGGAGGTCTCCCCACAATCTGGGGGGGACGTATTAGCGAGCAGTTTGCTAACCACAAGGTCTCCTTCCTTCTCGTGGCAGCCTCACCCTGCTGCAGAGAGGAATCGGGAACACGTGAAATGGGTTGTGTGAACTTCAGGAGCCACGTCAGATGTCTGATACGGCTCCACAAAAGCAAAGTGGGAGCCTCACCGCGGCAGGGCCCCTGATGGTACCTCAGGGTGTGTGAGGGAGCCGAACCGCCCCGAAACCCGCACCAGCTTTCCTCATCACGTTTATTGGCGCAGGCTGTTTCGGGCCTTTTATCCCACAGGACCTGGGGTGGCAGAAACGCCACCAAGCTCCACAGGATCCTGGCGGCACAGCTCCCCAGGGACCCCCCCCCAAGCCCCACACAGGCCCGGCCTCCCCTCACGGCAGCCCCTTCCCTCGCAGAAATCAGCCATAAATAATTAACAAGAACTCCACATTTCCCTCACGCTTCATGTTTTTAATTTTAACGGACTCATCGCCCCACTCAGGACCGCCTCACGCCGGCGGGGGGGGGGGGGGGGGTCCAGCGCCCACCCCTCAGGGTTTCGGGCACCATCTCGCCCCTCACCTCCACACAACCTTGGGCTCTCAGCCACCCCTACCGGGGCCGGGCCCAGCTTCACAGCGCCACACCCGGGGACAGGCGGCCACGCTGGGGCCCCTCATGGGACACGCGAGTGACACCGAAGGGTGACACCAGGGGACCCCCGCCCCGATTTCCCCCCCTCCCCGGCCGGGTCTCGAACCCGCGACCCCAGCGCCTCCAACCGCGCGCCCACCCCCCCCGCGCCACAGGGGCACGGCGGGACGCGTCAGGGGCGGGGCGCCGCGGCTGAGTGACAGCTGCGCCAGCCAATGGAAGGCGTCCCGCTGACCAATCAGCGCGCAGCCTGAGGCGAGGGGGGGAGAGGAGGGGGCTCTGCCCCCCCGGGGAGGGGGGGGGCCATGAGGGGCCGCACCCGCCGCTGTGCCGGTCCCTGTCCCGCCGCCCGGTGACGGTACCTGCTCGAAGCGGGGCTTCCCCAGCTGGAAGGGGGGATAGTCCGCCGGCTCCGCCATTCCCTTCGCGCGCTGCGGGCGCCACTTTAAACAGCCTCCCCCGCCGCCGGGCCCGCCCCTTGCGGCGTCGTCGCTCTGATTGGCCGCGGCCCACCGCAGCCCCCGCGAGGCACGACGGGAAATGTAGTCCTGCCCCCCTCCCCTCCCCCGGCCGGGCGAATGGGGCGCTGGGACGCGGCGGCCCGCGGCTGCCAGCCAAGGGGGAGGGCGCGGCGGCGCGGGGCAGCATGGGAGATGTAGTCCGCGGCGGGAAGCGGGGTTTGGGCGGGAAGCTGAGGGGAGCCCTGAGGGGCGAGGGAGGAGGGCGGTGGGGGGGCGGGGGGGCGCTCGGAGCGGGCTCTCCTCAGCCGCGAGGCTCCCCCTGCCCAAACCGCCGTGAAAGCCGCGGTTTTTGGGGCAGCGAGAGGTCCTGGGGGAGCAGCCGAGGGGTTTTGGGGGAGCAGCTGTGTCACAAACCCCTCAGCTGTCCGCCCGCGCACCCTCGGCGCTGGAGAGGTCCCAGTCTGCCCGGTCAGAGCTGGACGGAGGAAGCAGCGCTCCAAGGGCCACGTACAGGAGGTTTCGGGCTTTCCCCTGCTTCAGCTGCCCCTTCTCACCGTCTCCCGCCCCGTTCTCCTTTCTGAGGGAGAGCTGTTGAATTTAGCAACCCACTGAAATCAGTCTGAGGCAACGCACCACGCCCGGGTGCCAGAATGAAGCTCTTCCTTCCCCAAAAGCACGTACACCTCGCATCTCAGCCCAGTTCCACGCTCCAAAGCGTTATTTACACTCGGATGCCGGGGACACAGCGGCAGGGACACAACATGCACGGTGACAGAGGATGCGCAGGAACGTGACAGGGACAGCAGGCCCCTGCCTTAACTCCGAAATTGGGAAAGTAATTGCACGCAGCAAGGTGAAAGCTCAAAAGCCTCTAAAAAACAAATAACTCGGTTTTCATCATACGTGAAAATAATACTCTTACTCTGACGGGAGCCTAACAATTGCTATTGACCTCTAAAGTATACGATTAAAAATAAAGAATAGGAAACCTGCGAGTAATAAGTTGACTTTGATGCAGGCGTACTTATCCGCTTCATCAGTATTATGATTTGTGGAGATAAAGGCGAGGCTCGTGTGGGGCTGGGAGCAGAAGGGCTGCGTATGAAGCAATCTCCGGAATCCTCTTCTCTAGATTAGTGGAATAAGAAATGCCCGGCCCTTCAAATGCCGCTGAAATTGTTTAGAGGATTAGAATCAATTCTCCGAGGAAGAGCAGAGAGCCAGTGACGACCCTGAAGATGCAGATGAAGCAGGGAATGCGGTCAGGGTATGAGAGGGAGGCTTGGTGCAGCAGCGGATTATAGAGCAGGTCAGAAGCGGGATCTCCAGCTAAAGAGAAATTAAACAATATACTTATTTATTTATTTAGCTATAAAGGGAAAAAAACAGAACGTTTTGCTGTGGGGGTGCTGCTGCTCTGCTTCATGGCTGTGGCTGCTGCTGTTTGGTGCTCTCTTTTCACCTGCAAAACCAGTTTCATTTTTCATTTTTCAGGCTAATTCGGCACTGAACCCGTTCACTGAATCTCAAATCTCTCTTGCAGCTCCAGGCAGAAAAGGGACCCAGCACTGCGCCTGCCGCAAGGGCGATTCCTCCCAGCATATAAACCATCACAGCTGGCCGTACCGGGGGGTCAGAGGCTCTGCTGAAGCTCGTGCCAGCCCAGAGGCCCCGTGCTGTCTCATCACCACTCTGTCTGGTCTCACTTTGTGGCCACAGACCTTTGGCCGTGTTTGTTTGAGGGAGTCCCATGGTTTCGCTCAGTTTATGTGGGAAGGGAAGAGGTGAACCTTGCTTTACCCGAGCCTTAATCCACAGCGGGAGCAGAAAATGAGATACACAGCCCAAAACGGCACACCAAAGTGCACCTACCCTCTGTACCAGCACGAGAAAGGATTGGACTGGAACAGAGAAGGGGCGTTTTCCCATTTCTTGTTCCTTTCCCATTAGATACTGTCCAACCCATTCCTTCACAGAACCCCAGACTGGCTGAGGTTGGAAGGCACCTCCGGAGGTCATCGGGTCCAAATTGTTGCTCAGGCATCGTCCGCTAGAGCAGTACCCAGGACTGTGCCTAAATAGCTTTCAAATATCTGCAGGGAAGGAGACTCCACGGCCTCTCTGGACACCCTGCTCTGCACCAACCTGCCCCCACAACGAGCCTGAGGCATCCCACATCGCCTCCCTTTTGCTCTTTCTCTGCATAGCTGTGTGAAAGTACAAAAACGTGACCCCCCCCCCCCCCCCAGGAATGGATAAACGGTGAGCAAAGACCTGCTCCCACAACAAATTCTGCTTCCTGCTGCGTACCCAGTGCTGCCCTTGTACCTTGTCCTCGGAGTTAATGGTTTGCTTCCTCTAATTAAGCGAGCACTCGCTGCCTGCTGGCCCAGCGGTGCGACCAGGACAGGGTTTCGCGTGGTTTAAACCTCATTTTGACCCCACAGGACCCTGCTGCCCTTCTTACCCTCTCCTCGTGATGCGGTATCAGTCCTAATCCCGAAGAACAGTGTGTAATGAGGGCTTGCTTTCTTCTAGGCAGGGTCTAACACTGCTTGGAGCCCTAACACTGTCTTAAAAGGGGGGGGGGGAAAATCCTGTTGCTATGACTGATGTTTTATAACCCAGCTCTTCTTTTTCTCAAGGTTTTATTCCGCACTTCACAGAAGTGAACGCAGGGAAATCGTTAGGGCTCTGCCGTAAATAGGGATTGTAACCCAAATCTCCCAGCCTCTATACCAGGGAAATCCCCCTCCCTCCTATCGCGGCGAGAGCCAGATAATTGATACAATCCCTAATGTTGACACACTAAATGTTTTATAACAACAGAGGGGAGAGAATCTGTTTATCTAAAACCCCATTTGGAGTGACATAAGACTATCACTTTTTTGGTTAAATACCAGAAAGAATATCAATTCTTTGGCTGATATCAATCTAACCAGATCCATTTAGACTGACAACTCGCGCCTCACTGGTTTGGGGAAGGAGGGGGGGAAGGATTTGCTTCCCTAGATCAGTGGCTGTTAAGTCAACATTGACATTCCTTCCCGTTTTGGCGCGGGGGGGGGGACACGCACACACGACCAAGCCCTCAGCTGCTGAGCAAACTTGTCTGGAAAGCAAAGAGAGCGATTTTGGGGGGCTCAGACAGCCACCCCGCCCGTGACAGCTGGGTGCAGAGCCGGGCTGCCTGCTGGCTCTGGGAGAAAGTCGCAGGAACATTTCTTGTCGGCTTCCATCTGTAAAGCCAGATTTTGAAGCAAACTTGCGGCGGGCTGCAAAACTCAGGCTTCGAACAACAAACGCCGCCAGTTCTTCCCGCAGGGACAGGAACCATTTGCCTTAGTCCCGAGTCGGTGCGTGCGAGCTTCCAAGCCGGCAGAGCGATTCAAAGCAATCCTGTCACTTTCAGCAGGACTAACGTCTTAAAACCCTTTTTTTTTTTCTTTTTCTTCCTCAACAGACTCCAGCGATCCTGCTGGCTAATTACTGCCGCTCTGCTCCACCCCGCGCTCCCCTGCCACCAGCGGACAGCCCGAGCAGCCCCGTCATCCCGGGCTGCCTTAATTTAGGACAGGCTTTCGGAGGGTCACGGGTCAGCGCCCTGATCCTGCTCGGCGGAGTGCTGAACATTTCCCCCAGCCGATCCCGGCTCTCGGGGCTAACGTGATCCCCCCCCCCGGGGCAGGCGCTGGGCCCGCGGTCCAGCTGGGTGGGAAAACAAACCGGGATTAGAGCTAACGAAACTCTTCTGTCTCTTACAGCCAAGTCATTTACTGCAGCTTAAGGGAGGCTTTTTGTTTTGTTTTTTTTTTTTAAAGGACGTGAATGAAGAAAAAAAGGCAGCCTTGGAGAAGGAAAACTGCTGAGAGGTAAAACAGGTGCGTGGGATTAGGGCAGGGGAGCTGAAGGCAAAGGTCTGGGCTGCAGATCAAGCCCTCTGCCCAGCCACAGCTGCTGCACAGAGGGGAGAAACAAGCACTTCGTGCCCAGGAGGAGCGGGTAAAAACCCTGTGCTCCCCCGAGCAGTGGCACAAACAGAGCTGGGTGTCCTCAGCCAGCACCCCGAGGCTGAACTCTGGTGTCTGTGCTGCAACACGAGCTCCTTCTCCCTCCAGCACCGTGAAGTTAGGGTCTCCCTCCCCTCCTCAGCCGCCGTTTTTCCACAGATCCTCAGGAATGCAGTAACAACCTCTGCGTTCTGCACCAAGCCAGCAGCGAGGGAGCCGCAGATCCCAGCCCCCAGCGCAGCGTGGCCACCCAAGCCGAGCTCCTGCGGTCTCTCAGCACAAGAAACAGCGGCAAGGCACACGGAAGAAAGGTAACGGGGGCTCGCATCCCTCTGGGTGCAGCCATCGGGCCACGCAGGGACAATATTCGGAGAGGAACTCAAGGTAATCCTGCAGCAACAACACCCCCCCCCCCCCCCCCGAGCCACGCACGGCAGTGGGTGCTTCGGGACCGCTAATGATGCTCATCGGAGTGGAAAAGCTGCCGGAGAAGTTGGGCACCAGCCTCCTCCTTCAGCAAATAAACAGATAAATGTCACTCACTGTCCAAGTGCTATCAGCACAGACGCTGTTGTCAATAAATCAGAAGTATCTAGGAACAGCTTGAACAACTTTTTATTTTTTATTTTTTTTTAAAGTGCTTAAAACGTAAATAACAAGCTCTTTTATAAACATTAGTTGCAACTATTAAAACATGAGACGCACAGAACCCACTTCCCACGTACACCAAGTACAGGGAAATCAACAACTCCCCGAACCCCGACACTTCTCTCTCCTGTTTTGGGATGTTTCTCCACCCCACATTCCTAACACAAAACACAGGCGGCTGTTTCTTCCCAGACGAGTCGTGAGGCTGGGTCTCCGTGACGCTTCGGTACCCACGTCCCTTCAGGTCTGTTCCAGTTTAAGGACGTAACCCAGCTGCTCTCCTGTCCCGTAACTCCGGGCCAGGAGGGGCAGCAAACACACAAATTGCTCGCTTGGCCGGAGGTCTTTTAAAGCAAGAAGCCCGGTTGTGGGCTGACAACAGAGCGGAGGAGAGCAAACCCTGCGGAAAACCTGTGAAAACAGCTCGAATGTGGGGAAAAAAAGGACAGACCAGGATGCAAAAGGCAAAATATGGAGTTATTGCTACGGCTGTGTCTGAAACCGAACCAGTGAAACGCTGCGGCTGGCCCGGGAGGCTTTGTTAAATCCTTTTGTCTGCTCCTTCCAGCAAAGAGCGACGGAGCCCTGGGTGTTATCCTGCGCGCCGAGCAGCTCTGAAGATGGATTTGGGACGTGAGCAACCTGAGAACAGCTCCACCGCTTATTTCTCTCGTGTCCCCCCCATCTACGAGAAAACATCGAGGTCCCCGCAGCCGGGCCCTCGGGTGACTTCGTAGAGGTTTTAGCGACCAAGTCCCACAGACTCTGCCTTCAGCGTCGGCGCACGGTGTAGCCAAGTTGCTTGCTCTTAATGCAGAGAACAAAAACTGCGGGGAGGGAACGTTCTCGGGATGGTGGGGTGGGGAAACAAGACGAGCACCTCTCAGATGCCTCCTACACGCGAGCACGCGGCGCACAGCGGGCAGGTGGCGGAAGGAAGCACGTATTGCTGCAGAGGCCACGCACCTGAGACGGCCCCCGTGGCTCTGAGATCGACTTGAAGATCTAAAGTGCAAAACGTTGGGGCTTTGGGAGAAAAGGCAGAGCTGACTAAGGCAGAGAGGGGCGTACGGAGGCGGCGAAGAGGAGAGAGGCAGGGAGGAGGCGCAGCAAGCTCCTTAAAACCAGCGGCACTTGTGTGTGGGGAGCATCGGCGGCGGGGAGAAGTCCAAGGAAGCAGCAGAGCCAGCGTGGACACTGCAGGACGTCTGCCCTAATTAATTTTCCGTCCCCTAGTCATGTCCCTTTGACGTGAGCTTTTACTGCTCGGCATCCCCGCCCCTTCTCCCTGCCCTCTCCCCTCGCGGCGCAGCTCTCCTGACGCCGTTGCGGCTGTCCACAACTCCTCCCTGCCCGGTTCCAGGCGAAAGGGAAGGCTTTTCTACGGGGCACGGGCACCCAGAAAGGGAACCCTGCTCCCAGGCCACGGGAGATTTTGATTATATAGGCAAAGAGAAGTTTCTTTATCTCTTTATACAGAGAGAGTGAAACACCTTCCCTCAGACCCTCACGTCTTACACCAGAAATGCACGTCCCCGCGTCTGAGGTGCACGGAGGAACAGAAAGATGCAGGCAGAGAGGTGCAAAACCCCAGATGATTTCCCTCTTAGGGATAAGGGCAGGTCCAGGCTCACAAATCCTCCGTTTATTACGGTGGTGTGCAAGCTGGAGGTGACCAAATATCGCCACCGACAGCGACGCCAAATCCCCCTTAAGCTGATACCTCCTCCTTCCAACAGCCTCGGGCTGCGAGCGCGACCCAATCCTGTCTTCACGCAGCTGAATTTTGTCTTGTAATACCTGCTGTGCTCTGCCCTCAGCATCATCCTGTACTACCCGCATCTCCCCGTTGCGGAGCCGTCCACGCAGCCTGCCAGGCAGCCCACGGGGACGGGAAGGCTCTGCTGGTTGCTGTTAGGAAGAAACTCACCCAGTTCGAATTAGCAGGCAAAAGCTGGCCGAGCCGTGTTACACTCGGCTGGGAACTGCATTTCAGAGCCTTTTTTTTTATTTTTTTTTGGAGGAAACTGCCATTGTTCTCTTGCGAAAGGCACAATTTTTCAGTCCTGGTTTACACGGAAACAAGTCAGGGGAAAAAAAAAAAAAATATGAAGTTTAAAAAAATCCAGGAACTTTTTAAGATCAACAGAAAAGATACCCTGCACGTGGAGACAGCTCAAGTCCCACACCAACCGATCCTCTGCCTGCACGGGCACCTCGTGGCCAAAACACCGGCACAAGAAGAGAGGGAGCAACACCTCTTCCGTGCCCTTCCCCGGCATCTCCACACCAAAAGGCGCGGCCAGGAGCGTTGCTCACCAGCCCCAGACTGTCACCACCTACAGCTACGACACCGAGCGTTCAGGGAGCCTTCAGACGGTCACTCCGAGTTAGCAAGAAGCATTCAGCTCCCGAGAGAGCTGGCCTAGCACGTCTACGGGTGGGCCCAAGCTGCCCGAGACCTGACACGGGCGCGTAGGTGTGATACAACTCTAGCTGCGTTGGGACTAAGACTGGCTCGAAGGTGATCTGCGGCGCTTACCGGGGCGCTAGCTGGCACAGCATCTGCTTGCGCGTGTCGGGCGGCTGCCTGGCCCGCGGGGATGTCATGCAGAGAGGCGGCAGGGCAGCCAGGCAGCCTTTGCGCACCAGCTTCGGTCCGTACGGCGTTTCCCTGTGGAGAACGACGCCACGAAGTCGCTGGCGGGGGGCAGCTGGTGGAAAGCAACTGGACCGGGGGTGGGGGTTAATACTGAGCCGAAATTTCGCCTGTGGTTTGCACACACAGGTGAAGGGCCGGGCGGTGTGTGCGAGGAGCTCTCCCCCAGCACCGACGGTGCACGCAACAGCATCCAACAGCAGCCCCTTGCCCTAGCTGCCCTGCTGAGCGCGCTCAGGGCACGGTGACGCGCGGGTGGACCCCCACCCAGTTTCAGCACCCCCGATTTCTTCGACCAATTTAGCGCTGGCCATCGGCCTGGGCACGCCAGTTCAGAGAAGAGACCGCGCAAGAGCGTAGGCAGGAGAGCAGCGGCAGCGTGACAAAGAAGAGGGCGAGGTGGCTGGTTTCCAGCTCTCTAAATGTCCACGGGCCACTTAAAGCATCGGCAGGATGAGGGCCTGAGAAGGTGCCACTTGGACAGGAACCTTGGGAGGCACCCGCCTCCCGCGGAGGGCTCTGCTCCTCCCCATAGGGTGGGGGACAACAGCCTCCCACCCCATAGTTCCCAGGAGCCGGGTGAAGCTGGGGCTGGGCGGGGGAGCAGACCACCTTTCCTGCTAAACTCTGCGAACAGAAGCCACTGGAGCCCTCTTGCAAGAGGAAGGGGGAGTGCAGGGACGTTTGCAGCGCGTTTCTTGGTGCTCTAGGCAAGTGCTGCTGGGCTCCGCGAGGAGGTTACTTGGTCTTGGCTTCCCCCAGCGGGATCTGGAGGAGCGTGGGAGACTGCTCCATGATGCGCACCAGCAGCTGGTCAATGTAATTCTCCAGTTCCTGGATGTGCTCCTCCTTCTTGCTCAGCTCCTTCTCCCTCTGCAGCAGGAGCTGGATGAGTTCGTCGTGGGTCAGGTGGTAATACTTGGCGGACTGGTCCAGCACGGTGGGATCCTGCGGCAGAAACCAAGAGGAACGTTCAGCGAGTCAGCACCACCGCTCCCTTTTAGCATTTCCAAGGTCTAGCAGCACCCAAAGCGGGTGGTTTTTCCTGTCTCGTTTCCAAATCTGACCTGACGAGCACGGGGCATCCAGCAGCTACCACGTCTCATCTTCTAAAACCAGCTTTCCCACATGCCATCGTTGTGCAAAACCACGGGAGGTGGAAGGACTGCCCGGACAGCCAGCCCGTACAGCCTGGATGCGCCTCCCAGACAGATAAAAGCTAAAGGCACGGGCACAACGGAGCCCGTTAGCCTGGCAAAATGAGAGCTGGCATTAGCTGCTCTGAGGCTTCCTCCTTCCCCAGTCCCCAGCAGCAGGCCTGGGTGACGGCACAAGGAGAGAATTCAGGGCCGAAAGAGCCCTCGGGAGCTCCCAGGGGATGAAAGCCCCGGGGGAGTCGGATCTCCCAGCAGAAGCAGCGCAGGGGAGCAGGACCCAGCCAGAGCTCATCCCAGAGGAGCTGAGATGCTCGTAACTCACGGCGTGAGTACCCACAGCACCACAGAGGGCTCCCTGGGTACAGCAGGGACATAATTCTCTTTCCACCCACGTGAACCCCAGCAGCAGCATTTTACTCGTTGAGCTGGGGAGGCGAACGGAGCAGCAGCAGACAAAGGGCAAGGGAAGGCACCCCCCGTGAGACACACGCATTTTGCTTTCAGCACAGCACCATCTGAAACACAGCCAGGCGAGCAGCAGCTGAACGAGGCTCCAGGAAGCGTCCTCCCTCTGCCAGGAGGAAAAAAAAACCTTCATGCCCCCCCGTCAGGCGGCTGCCAGGACATCCCCCACCTTCCCCGGCTTGCACATAACCGGGATTTGCTCACGTACCGCACAATAAAAACCCGGACCAAAGCAACGGGGGAACTCCACAACGCCCTGAGCAGAGCAGGTGGGAACGCAGCTCACACCCTGGTGGTTTATTCCTACCTTTAACTTCTTGGAGTCCGCTTTCTCCGGGTGAGACGACGGGGCCACGGGCTGGACGCTGCCCGTGGTGACGGTCTTCAGCTTCTCCAGGCCGTTGCTCAGAGCCGCCGTCAGGCTGGACTTGTGCTGCTGCTGCTGCTTCTTCTCGCCGGGCACCTCCTGCACCGCAGCGCTGATGGGCTTCACCGGGTGAGGGCTGAGGGGAACAAGGAGATCGGGTGTTGAGCATCCTGGCAGCTTGGTCACCCAGGAGCCCCCAGGCGAGCGCCTGGAGTCACAACTAACGTGTCAGCATGATCCTGAACCACGGTGCCTCAGTTCCTGCACTGCCCCAGCCCAACAGCCAGGCTCCACCGCAAAGTCTGCCCCCTTCCACTAGCCGCGAGGGAGGGCAAAGAGGCTGGGTCTGAACCTTCTTTGTCAGCTCTAAAACTACATTTTTTCTTTCATTTTGGCTTCGCTCTTCATTCAGAAGATCGAATGAATTGCGTTGCTTTTCAGCACGACGGAAAGAGAAGTGACCCGGCAGCACCTCCCTGCAAGGAACGCACAGACCCGTGCACCCTGCTTGGGATAAAAAGATCTTAAAAAGATCTTAAAAACCTACCCAGGACCTCCAGGAAGCCTCTGCACTCCTCGGGAGGAGCAGACACCCTACAAAGGGGTTAAAATCCAAACAATTCTGCAGGGGAAGGGGGATGTTGCGCTCGCAGGAGCTCACAGGGCCTCAGCTCACGAGCGAGGCAGGCGAAGCACAGCCTGTCTTCGCAACCAGGGACCTCAGGCGTCGGTGGGACGAGGTGTGGGAGGCAGAAGAACACCCACGGTTACTGCACGAGCTGCCAGCCAGGCTGACAGACGCCTCTCCAGCCCAGCTTGTGCTGGAAGTGCCTGGCTGTGCTTGATTTCAGCTTCCAAAGCGGAGCAGGCGGCTTTCAACCCCGCCGCGGGTCGGAGCTGGCAGGTGAGGCTGGGACGGAGGTGGCATCACATCAGGCGTCCGCCCCAAGTCCCCAGGGCGGGTGTCCTTGTGCGTGGCACATCGTGAGCTGCCAACGTCCCCGTCGCGCCGACGGGGAGAAGTTCTCTTCGCACCTAACGTGCTCTCCAAGCACGACGATGCCTCCTGTCACCCATGTTCTAGGGGAGGACAGCGGCGGTAGCACCGCCCAGCTCCGACGAGCTGTTAAGGCCCCATGTCAGAGCTGTCCAGGTGCACAGCCAGGTCCCGCACAGCTTGGTAAGACGGAGAGGGATCCCACAAACCCTGGTGAGAGCCCCCTGACATGTCAGGGCTGGGGAAATCACCAGCCTCAAGCACTCGCTGCCCTGCCTTAACTCCTTCCACCCAAACTGCAAGCAGCACGGTGCCTTCCTGCAGGTTTCTGCGTCCTCCTTTCACTACACGAGATGGGGGAGGGTGAACCAGAGCGGACCAGAGGCCAGGAACAAATCCCGAAAGATTTTCCTCCCCGGTCCTTTAAAAAAAAAGGACCAGAAGTAACCATTTTGCTTGCTTGAACCACAGAGCAGGGCCGCAGAAGCCGGAGGCATGCCTGTAACAAAAACCCTGCTGGCAGTCAGACACCTGAACCATGTCAGCCCCCGAAGGGTGTTTTCTCCTGCGCCAAACTCCAAGGCCACTCGGCACAAAGAAAACCAGCACCAGCCCCGGGATGGCAGCGGGATAACCGGGACGTGCTTCGGTAGCAGGGGCTGGTCTCGGGCAGCTCTCACTCCTGTTGCCGGTGGGAACACAGGAACTTCTGCAGAGCTGGAAAACACTAAAAAACAAAAAATCATGATCCCGTTCTTTGCCATTGCTTCCTGGCGGCAGGAGCAGCCTGATCCACGGGGTCGGGCACCGGAGCACTGCCAGCAGCAGCCAGGTCGCTTCCCAGCCCCGTCCGAAGTCCCGCGGGGTCTGCTGAGATCTGGGAGCCGTTCCCACCTGCGAACCCACTGCCGTGTCTCCGGGTGACCACGAATAACATGAAAATCAATGCCTCTGAGATGAAGCACCCCAAGATGAAGGCAGCACGACCCCGGCTCCTGAGCGAGCCTCGCCGGGTCGCGGCACAGCTCCCAGCGCCGCTCCCAAGGTCGCTGCTGAGGGCGGTGGAAGTCTGGGGGGATTTCCCTGCAGCAGCTTAGGAATTAAATCCTTTATCTGCCCATTAAAATGCTCCTCACAGAGAACGAGGCAACAAAGGACAAATCCAAGGAAACTGGTCTGACTCTCCTCGGGTAGGCTGCTGTGCCTGCAGCACGCCGCACCCCAGGGCCAGACCTCCCTGCAGACGGGGGTTACAGAAGGGAAGGGACAGAAAAAAACTTGGGAGCAGCAGCTCTCCCCCTGGATCTGCACGCGGATGTGGCAAACCACTCTCCGAGCACCGAGTGCTCCACGGGAGTTGCATGCAGATCGCCAAGAGCTGCTACGGCCACCAGGAGGGGGACATCACCTGCATCGTCCACACCGTGCGCCGCGGCATCCCCTCTCTGGTCAAAGAGGCTTCTTCCCAGCTGAGCCTTTCTGCCTGCTCGAGGTTTGAAGCTTTTCCTTCGTCCTTCCACCTCCTTTGTACCTTACCTTTTTTTCTGCACGCCTCGACCGTGCTAACGGAGGCTTCTGGGAAAGGCAGGTGCCACCACGGGGACCTCACCTCTCCCCCATACCCGTCCCCCCAGCCCTGTAACGCACTCAGAGCCTCCCCCAGAGACCCTGGTAACCCTCCCAAGGTCCTTGAACCCTAACACCAAAAATCCAAGCCATCCCCGCCTGCACGGGCAGAGGAACCAGATCGGAGATGCCCAAGGACATCTGAGACACGTAAGGTGACAGAAGCCAGCACCGACACGATGACCAACTCTTTGGATCCCACTTTCTTCCCTCGGGTGGCTGCACAGTCGTGCCCCAAAGCGGCTGAGGTCCTGACAAGGAGGTCCTGGCCCTGCACTTCTCTCCCTGCCCGAGTTCACCCGTGGGGACGGCAGGACACTTCTCTTTCCGTTCGCGGAACTCCGGCTGTCTGCTGCCTGCAGGTTTTGAACAAGGAGATCTGATGGAGGATGAGTGATCCAATTAAGAAGCATTGAAGGACCGGGCCTCGATAAAAAGATGGCTTAACAGACCCATCTCTTGCTGCTCCTTGCTCCCAGCGGCATTCTGCACACCAGCCCCACGCCAAGGAGGGGTCCTCGTGCAGGAGGACTGGAGCTCAGGGTGGTTCTCTCCCCAGGAGCACTACCCGCGTTACTCTTGGGCCAGAAGGGATTTTTTGTCGTGTCAGCACCCCCACAGCGCTCCATTTGCCTTCCGTCACAGAGGCAAGGCCGATCAGATCACCGCTGGGAGAACCGGGTCCCCCGGGAAAGCACAAGAGTTTCCCAACACGGGGATCCTGACCCTTGGTGCTCCGGGCAGCCGGAGCCTGGGACAACCTTCTCCTGCCTGGAAGGACCCGAGGAAGGGCCACCAGGGAAGCCAGAAGAAATATAGAAGGACACAGAGCGAAGACTCCGTGCCCTCAACTCAGCACCTTCCTCCACCTCACAGCGTTTCCACCAGCACAAGACCTGGGAGGAGGAAGAGAGCTTTCCCTCCTCCGCCACGCCACCCCCCTCCCAGTAGCCTTGAGGCTAAGCCCTGCGTGGCTCCTCACCGATGGGCACCTTGGCAGAAGGGAGCAGGGAAGGGCATTTTGCCACCGCCCCGGTGAGACTGATTTTTATTTTGGCTACGGAGAGAAGTTTTTAGTACCTGGAGGTCGTTCAGAAAGGAAGGAAACCAAAGCTGAATGAATGGAAGGGGCAATAGCCGTGCACATGCCATGAAGGAGCTCACGAGAGCTTTAAGGGCTGGAAGCTCTCCTGGCACCCACGGGAAAGGCACCCGGTTTGCAAGCAGGGGGGGGGAGATGATGGAGCCAAAAATCAGCACCGAGCGAGATGCGGATGCAATTTGTGGCTGCGTTTCCAGCTGGGGCAGATCTCAGGCGTGCCAAACCTTTTTGCCCCAGATTAGAGCAAAGAGGGGACACCAGTGGCCGTTCCCCACCGAGATCCGAGAGAGCCGAGGGTTTGGGCTGCCCAGGGAGGACTCTCGAGGACCACAGGTATCGCTCGGCAGGGGAAGGAGACGGAGGGCACCTCCGTGGCGTCAGCACGGCCGGGAGCTGCCGCCGGCGAGCCGGGGTCCCCGATAAGAGCGGGAGGGAGACGGGGTTACGCCTCTACCAGATACACACCCTTCGCCTTCCCCGGAGTGCTCACCTGGTCGTCTGCTGGCAAAAGGGCTTCTCAGCTGGCTGTGTCTCCCTGGGCAAAACCACGAGCGCTGAAGCTTGTGTGTCGCCGGACTGCAGCAAAGGGCAGGGCTGGGCTGCTGCTGCGCGGCTGGCGGCGGCAGGGACCCCGCTGCTCGCGGGGCGCGCGGCAGGGGAGGGGAAATCAAACGGCTCGGGGTTAGTCGCAGCCATGAGGAAAGGGGTGGAGAAGGCCAAGGGCTGGCTGGCATGCAGGGAAGGAGGCTTGCCTAGCGGCTCCCTGGGGAGGTTAGCGGGCTGGAAGCCTTGCTGAAGGGCTTCCTCGGGGAGCTGGGGGAAGCTGAAGCCCTGAGCGAGCCTTTCGGGCAGCACGGCTTGCACGGGGAGGCTGTCTGGTGGCTTTTGCACAAAGGGGTTGCCTGGGGCAATGGGGCTGACTGCCGGAACGAAGGGATTGCCCGGGACCCAAGCATCCTGCTCGCTCCTCTCCTCCGCTTCTGGCTTCCAGAAATCGGCCTTCTTGAAGTCCATCCTGCCGTCGGCCGAGCACCGGCGCCGCGGCCCCTCGGGCTCGCCAGCGGATGGCCGGCCCTGAGCCTGCCCGTGCTGCCCCTCAGCGTGCCCCAACAGCGGCTCTGGCTGGGGCGGGCTGTGCCCTCGTGCTAACCTTTGGGGACAGCCCGCTGCCTCCTGCTCTTCCAGAGCCGTCCAGAAGGCTTCAGGCTGCCCCGAGTCTAGCCTGGAAGACGGGGTTAGTCCTGAAACACTCAGCTCCTCGGGGAACTGCTCCTGCTCCGGGGCCGTCTGCAGCTCATCACCGCCTGCCGGCCCCGGGAACAGAGGGGATGAAGCTGGCTGGCTCCAGCTCTCCAGGGAGAGCTTCGACAGGCAAGTCTCAAATTGCTCGGCCACATCCTCCCCACTCATCTCCGATGGGTCTTCCCCCGGAGAGGTGCCCCTTTTGGCCAGCTCCGCAGCTTTTGCCCCTGCGTCAGGCTCCGAGTCCGCGGCAGCGCCCTCGGCCTCCCCGGAAGCTGGGATCTCAGGCGCAGCTTCAGCGGCGGCAGCTCCAGGTGCAGTCGGGCTGGGAGGAGCTGGGACAAATGTCTCGCCGCTCAGACGTCTCCTCGGCAGCTCCACGTCCCCCTGCAGACCCTCCACACCTTCCCCTCGCTCCTCGGCGCCCTGCTGCCTCACCTTCGGCTCGCGCACCTCCTCCTCGCCATCCCCTCTGCCCCCCGTGGCCGCGAACCACCTGGGAGGTTTGGGGGGTGGCGCGGCCACCGGCACGTCCGAGCCGGGCACCGCGACCTCCTCCTGCTCCCCTCGCACGCCCGTCCACGGGGAGAGGACGACGTGCCTCTCGCGAACGTCGGAGCTGAGCCTCACGCGGCCCTCGCCGGCCTCCAGCCTCATGCTCGCCTGCAGCCGGTACACCGACGTCCTGATGTCAAACGTCTCCTCCTGGCCGCCGGCGCCCTGGGGGTCCCGTCCCGGCTCGGGGGCCGCGGGGAACCGTCTCACCGCCGCCTCCGGGAGCACCCGCGGGGGCACGGCAGCGACGTTGCCCCCCGGCAGCGTTTCGGAGGGGTTCTCGGGGGGGAATTTGCTTCTGGGCAGGACGCAGGCGGCGGCGCGAGGACCGCTTTTCGCTTCAAAGGTGCCTTCGCTGAGGAACGGCCGCTGCCCGAACGCGCTCTCCTGGCCTATGCTTTGGGTGCTCTCCGACGGATCGGAAGCGGTTTCGGTGGCGATGGTCATCCACCCGTTCTCCCCCACGCTAGAGGCTTCCTCCTCGTTGCCGTCCCTTTCCTCCCCGTCGTGTTTCTCAGCAGTTCGTGCCGCCGAAGCCTCCTTTTCCCCGGGGTTTCCCGACGAGAACGCAGGCGCCCAAACCACCGGCGTGCTGCTTTTCCTCCTCCTCCCCCCCCGACCCGGCGGACACAGGGCTCAGCACGTCCTCTATCACCGTCGCTTCCTGCGTTGTGCTCACCAAGTTCGCCCCCACGTCCAAACCGGAGAAATTTGTCCAGGACCGTAGAGCCGGGGGCATTTGGCTGCCAATTTGCGGCTCGGCCTTTTCAAACTCCTTCGCCCCCTTCTCGGCCGATCCGTCCGTGGGGCTCGCCACGTCAGGGTCATCGATGAAGGCCATGCCCTCCGCCGCCACCGAAGCCAAAACGTTTTCCTTCTTTGGCTCCGGGTTGAGCCTGCTGGTGGCAAAGGCGTCGAAGGTGGCGTCCCACTCCGAGAGGGGAGGAGGAGCGGCGGCTTGCTCGTCGGGAGGAGGAAGGTCTGGAGTGGTTTCTGGAACGGGGACGCCAACGTTTGGGGCTGGAGGATCCCTCTCCGGGTCCGTGAGGCTGAGGGAGGCGGAGGGACTGCGATCCGCGGAGGAACACAAGCTCCCAGCGACCTCCGTTGAAGCATGCGGCCCAGGCGGGAAACTAGAGAAAAAGTGAGTAGGTGAAGGAGAATTTAGTACCTGGTCAGCGAGGAGGTCCTCAAAGAAGGGGTTGCTCTGCAGGGAGCTGAGGAAGGGGTTGGTAGGGGACAAGCAGCCGGGCTGGCTGTCTCCAGCAGCGGGAGGGAGGTTAGCGTTGAGCATGCTAGCGGCGGCGGCGGGAGGAAACCGGGCAGGGGAGCGGGGAGGAAAGGGAGCAGGAGCAGCTGAGCTGGTTTCTACCTGAGGAGACACTTCCAGGCTGTGGAGGGAAGACAGAACAGTCCTCCTGGTTAATGCCGTGACAGGGCTGCGAGCACACACACCACACGCACACGACAGACGCTCCGGCTCAAAAGCAACGCAACGCCCGGACGCACGCTCGTCTCCGGTTAGGCAGAGCGATGGTGATGGAGTCAATGCGTGGACAGGGCATGCACTACGACAAGGAAAGGGCAGCCCTTCTCCAGCGGTCCTCCAGATTGCCCCCTTCTGCCTCAGCGAGCCGGGGAGGTTTCCCCACCTCCTGCAGCCCAAGAACTCAGCTCGTTTTCCATCCCCTGCTGGTGCAGGCGAGGAGCCGGGCTGGGCTAAGAGCACACGAGCAAGTCTTTCCCAGCCTACCCAAATGCTCCTTCAACGGCAGGCTCGGTGCCATGCCCACGGCCCTGTGCAGCCCGTCCCAGTGCCCGACCACCTCCGGGTGCAGACCCTTTCCCTGACACCCAGCCTGGCCCTCCCCTGTCCCAGCTCCGCGCCGTTCCCTCGGGTCCCGAAGGTTTCCACGCCGTGCTGGGTGCAGCGTGGGCACCCCGTGACTGCCACGCTGCCCGCTCCTGAGCCCCAGCCCCCCGACTTACCCGTGCTGGGACGGGGCCAGGCGCTACCTGGGGCTGTGCCAACCCGCAGCCGAGCCAGCGGTGCCACCTCGGGCTCCATCGGCCACGGCACAGCCAGGCCTGGCTGGGAGGAGTGGGGAGTCCTCGTGGGAGGATTAACGGAGGGGGATAAACAGAGTTTTCTTCTCTACCTTGCAGCCACCGGTCCTCGTGGAGAGGAGGATTGCGGTCTGGGGGCTCTAGAAAGGTTTCTCTGGCCACGAGCAGGTGGAAGCGACCCTAATCCCAGCCCTCCCTGGGCTCTGCTGCGACAACCCAGCCAGCGAAGGGCAGCGCAGGGATGGGATACCAGGAGGTGGGCACCGGCTGCTCAGACAAACAGGACGGGCAGGCACCAGCTGCGTGAGGCTCAGCACCACGAGCTGGGGGTGCTGCTGCAGGTCTGCCCCCCCCCCTCGGGCAGCTCCGCACCGGCTCCTTTTCCCCGTGGAGCTTCAGAGACGCCCCCCTGCTCTCAGCCTGGGAGAAACACGGACATGGATCAGCCAGCACCGGGCGCATCCAAGTTTAATCGAGGGTGAATAAAGGGACTGTATAAAGGAATTGTCCTGGCAACGTGCGCGGGGCACGTGCAGCCCCGAGCGGCCAGGCTCTAGCAGAGCGCTTCCTGCACCTCCCGCTCCTCCTTCCCACCACGGGCAGGTCTTACCCTGAATCTTCATCCTGCCTCAGCTCCCTCGTTGCCCAGCTGGGAAGCGTTGGGCACACGAGGCGGCACCCCTCGTGCCACCGAAACCGGCGTCAGTTCTCAGCTCGGAGATGGCATTTGAAGGGCATCTGCCCGCACGCACACAACCAAACCGCCCCCGGCCCGCACCAGGCACTCTGCCAGCTGCTACTTCACAGGACTAATCATCCAGGCACCAAAAAGCCCCCCCAAAAAACCTTCCTTTCCACTCAAATCGGCATCTCCCTCAGCGCTGCGGGCACGGACAGCTCGTGGGTGCCCTCTCCTGCTGTCACTGAGCAGCAGTGGTGGCAGTGGCACAGGTGCCCGTCCCCGTCCATCCGTCGTGTCTCCGCGTCTCTCCTTGGCACGTAACGGGGCGGACAACCCACCGTGGGCAGCCAGGAGTGCACCACTGCAGAGGACAGCTCTCCGAGCAGGGCTTTAAGCTCATGGGGAACACAAAACCCCCCAGGAGAAGCGATGGGAGAAGGGGAGGCAGCCTTGGACGCAGAGCAGCAGCCTCTCGGCTGGCGCTGCCCGCAGCACCCTTGCGCTGTGCTCCTCCAAAACCCCCAACACGGCCACGAGGCAGCACAAGGAGGCGCGTCAGGGGCTGCACAGGGAGACGGGGCCACCAAGCAGTCCCAGACTCTCCCTGTTTGCCGTTTGCCACCCCGAAGACCGCCAAGGCTCCTGCTGGCGCCGAGCAGCGCCGCCGCTCTCCTGGCTTTCTGAAAGCTCCAAGTGTGCGTGGGCACAGGAACGTCCCCAAACCTGTGCTAACACCTGGTGGCTCCCAGCCCCTCAGCTGGGCACACCTTAGTGGTGGGCTCCTTCACCACTTGCTATAATTTGTCCTTTTCCTGCGATCTCCCTCGAACTGAGGCTCTCCGGAGGAGCACGGTATCCACAGACCGCCTCCATCTGCGGCGGGAGCCTGGGTGGAAGCGAAGGAAACGCAGCCAAGCTCCCCTTCCACCCCCAGGGCCGGGGGCACTGTGCGGGGCAGAGCACCACACCACCCGCCTGCACCTTCCCTGGGGATGCTCACGGCCAGTTTGGCAGCTGCGGCTCCAGCCCAGGGGCTGGGTACCTCCCCAGGAGCAGAAATCCTGCAGAAATCCTGCTTCTCCCGGAGGAAGGACGCTGGCAGCGCGGCGCCGAGGACGGCACGCTCCTCTAGAGGGAAACCTCCGCTTGCAGCAAGCGCGCCGGAAGATCTCTGCTGACTCACCCTCCTCCTCCCATCCCCAGCACGCGGCTCCGCCAGCCAAAATAAATAGCGGGTACCTTTCTGCCCTCGTTTAGTTGTTTGGCAGCACTTCCCCCGGCGCATTTTAGCCTCCCGGCAGAAAAAGAAAAAAAAAAAAAAAAAGAGAAAAAGGAAATATTGCTGAGCAACCGCCTGGGGGAAGGTCTACTGGAAACAGCTCGTTCGGTGCAGGATCTCCCCCGCGGATCGCAGCCTGGGCTCGAGGCTTGGTGCAGCCACCCCAGCCCTGCGGTTGCAGAGCACCGGCCCAGCCCACGGGCAGGAGGGGGGGGGTAACTGCGCCCTGCAGATAAGGAAAACCACGCTTGGGCTGAAAAAAGCAGGGTTTGGGGGAGGGCAGGGCTCGAATCCAGCCGTGACGCACCGAGGTTAAGAGCTGTGCCGAAGGTGGGGTGGCAAATCCCTCCGTGGGGCCTAGGAGAGCCGTGCCCCATCACCCGGGGGCTGGATTTCCACGAACAGCCTGGGAACCTGATGTACGCCCCTGCCTGGGGTCCTGGGAGGGGGTGGGAGCCCCTCAGGCACACAGGTGTCCCCCCCCCAGTACCTGGGGACGGGGTTTTGGTGGCTGGGCAGTGCTCCCAGCGTCACCAACCTGCCACCCTCACCCCAGGATGGATGGATGCGCTCTCGGGAACGCGGCACCGCCCTGCCCCCGATGAAAACGGAGAGCCAATCTCGAGCTTTGTCCCCAAAAACCACAGGCACAAAATAGCATCAAAAAGCAGAAGTAGGATCCGGGCAGCAGAGCCCAGATGCGCCTCACCAGGGCTGAGCTGGTGCAAGAGCTTCGGGTCCGATTCACCATCCTGCTTCACGTCCGTCCCCGGAAAAACTCACACTCGGCAGGCAAGGGGCGGGCACAGGCACTTCAGAGCCACCCCTGAAGGGAGCAGCACCGGCGTGTCGCACGTGGATTCGGGAGACAGGGCGATGGGGTGAGGCCAGGGAGCAGCAGCACCCCCGGGGGCGCACCCAAAGCACCTTTGGGGGCCAGAAGGGAAAACATCCAGCTCTTGCCCCGGTCGTTTTTACCCCCGTGCTTGCTCCAACGCAGCAGAGGCGCAACCCTGGTGGCTCCCGCGATGGATTCGTCCGCAGCGCTGCCGTGGTCCGCCGAGCCCCGGTTCCACGGTGCTGCCCCGAAAGCTCCTTCCCATTTCCAGCATTTCGGAAACGAAGCTTTGTACGAGCGGGCGATGAGGAGCGAAGAACTCGGGTCAACATTTGGGCTCTGCTACGGGAAGAGGAGCGACAACCAACGCGGGGAGCGATTTTACGTTGCCCTCCCCCGAAAGCAGAAGGAAAGGGCTTCAACCCAGCAACGGCGACGATTTGTAAAGAAGAGAGCGCGACTTCTCCTCTTGCCTACCGCCAGGCACAAGGCGCAGCCCCGTTTTATCATCCCGACGCACGCCGCAGGAAGCGGGACCTGTGGAGCTCTGATAACATTGTGGGAAAGGCTGAAAAATATCCCAGCCGATTGTTGTAGCCCCGGGCCTTGCCTCAAATCGACCCGCTGAGCTTCTTCCTCACATACAGCCCAACACAACAAACACCGAGCTGCCTCTTCTTTTATTTCAGGCCTCCCTCTCTGTGCCGGCCCCGCCGTAAGGCATCCTTCTAATTACAGGCCTTTTCCCTAATGACAGGGTGAGCTTTCCCATCTCGCAAGCACCACGGCGTCGGGTGCCCTCTTCCCCCGCGTCCCGCTGCGGGTGAAACCTGACCGAGCCACGGCGGGCACCGGGGAGGCACCGAGGCCGCTTGCTTAGCCAGCAGGAGCTGCAGAGCTGAAGTTTCCAGATCAGGAGAGCGGAAGGGGGGGGGGGGGAAAAATCCTTGCTGCAGCTAAGACAAAGTTAGAGCATAAAACAGCTCGATCCAGAGGACGGCTCCCTCTAGGAAGCAAAGGTTAATCCATCTCCAGCCGCAGGAGTTACCCTGGTAAATGAGTAGCAGGCTTCCTTCTCCCCCCAGATGCAAACAGCCGTCTCCAAAACCCCCACAGAAAAGCCCTGCCAGCTCTCGGATCGCACGCCCGAGAGAGAAGAGGCGTTTCATTACTGAAAGGCGGAGGGCATCAGCCCGTGGTCACCCCGACACTGCCGGGACCTCAAAAACCTTCCAACAGCTTCGGCTCCAGGCGGCGGCACGGCCCGCGAGGGCACCCGGTGAGAGGAAGGGGAAGAAAATGAGCAAAGTGAGAGATCTTCCTGAGTAACGATGCTGTAATTAGTGCCTGAGGAAGAGGAAGATTCGGGAAAGCCGGGCTAAAGGCCCTCCACCTCCTGGTGTCTCGTGTAAGCCTCCCCTGCTGCGCTTTAAGCTCGTTGCTCCCCTTCTGAAAATTGCCAGGCGCAATTAGAGCCCGTTCGGATGCTTGGGAACGTCCCAGGAGGGGCCCCCTGTGAATCTGTTCCCTCCAGCCCGGGCTGCTTCAGAGGGATTCCTGTTCTGGGGAGCAAAACCTGCAGCCGGAGGAGTTTCTCCTTTGAAGACAGCCCCTTGCTGATTGATGGAGTCCTCGTCACACACCTGCAAAGCTGAGCTTGGGCACGCCGCAGCAAACCGAGCCCCAGCTCAGCTGGGAATTACAAAATAAATAAAGTAAAGCAGTCCCGAGCGGTGATATTCCGTCCTTCCCCAGACACCAGCTTCGTTTGGCCTCGTCCAGAAGCGAACCCGCAGCCTCCCGGGAGGAGGACAACGAGGATGTGAGGGAGGGAAGGGGCTGGCACCAGGCTCCTGCTGCCCCTTGGCCTCAAAGGCTACGACGGCTACAAAACCCTCCTGCGGGTGGAGAAGGTGACAAATCTGGGGGCTGTCCCTGGCCCGGAGCTGCTCAGAGCCCCGTGCAGCTGGCTGGGTGGAGGAAACCTCCCCGTTAGGGGCTCAGACGGAACGAAAAATCCCTCTGCTTAACAAATGAGGTTAAAATCAGCCCAGATCAGAAAATCCCGCCAAGGAAGCAGCCCTCTGCGTTCCACCAGCTGCTTCTAACCCCGCCGAGCGAGGATAACCCGGCACCGTGCCCTCGGTCAGCCCCCGGCCCCCAGCTCAGCTGCGGGGGACTTTGGGGACGGACGTGGGCATCGCTGTGACAAACCCAGCGCGGAAAGGGCACGGGCACCGCGTCTGTGCCCTGAACGGAAGGCCTGGGGGGGACGAATCTCCACGGGGAGGGAGAACAGTCGGGGATTTGTGGTCGGGAGCAGGGAAGGCTCGGTGGGGGGGGGGGCCGCGCGGGTTAGGGAGAGGAAAGAGCAGGGCTGGGGTTCGTTACTTGAGGAAGATTAATTAATACCTCCGATTAACAAAGTTCCGCAGCCTGGGCCGGAGCAGCGCTGCAGAGGGTGTGGGACGTCAAGAAAAAAAGCGATTGCAGGGCGCTGCGTCCCACGTCCTGCTCGGGACGCCAGGGAGCTAATTACAAGGGAACGGATTGCTGAGCTGCCTTCCAGGCCACGGAAACACCGGGCACGACCACGCCGCAGGGGGATTCCCCTCCCCTTCCCCGGCCAGGGCTTTGTGGCACGGGAGAGGGGAGGATCCAGGAGAAAATCCCTCCCTTTGAGAGGCGCGATGCCAAGGGAGCATCCCCCCCCGCCCCACTACGATCCCATCTGAGCGAGGGGGGCCGATCCCGATCCTCCGGCGGCGCTGGAGAGCATTTCCCAGCACAGCCACGAGGCCGGGGCAGGAGGATCCCAGCCTGGGCACCGGCACCCGCGTGGCACTGACCTGGCTTTCTGGGGGCTCTCTTTGGGCTCCTTGGAAGCGAACCAGCCGCCGGCCCTGCTCCTCTCGTCGCCTGCCGCGGGCGAGCCTCCCGTTTTCTCTCCCTGGCCTCTGCCCCCCGCGTCGCTCTTGGTGCCCCCGTGGTGGAAGAAGCCGCCTTTGGGTTTCTTCTCTTCCTTCCTCGATTCTTCCGCCTGCTTCTCCTGCCTCGCCTCCGCGGAGAACACCAAGGGCGCCGCGGCTTGGGTGGGCTTGCTCTCCGAGCGGCCGCCCTCCTCCAGCCTGGCTCTGCCCAGGTGGTTGCTGAGGGTCACGGCTTTGGTGGACACCTTCAGCTCTTCCTGCAGGACTAAGCTGGGAGGAGACGGGATGAACCTGGGCTCGTCTCTCTGCTGCGTCCTCTCGAAGCCCCCCCAGGGAGCTTCGGGGGGCTCCGGGTGCAGGGGGGCGAAGCCGAAGCCCTCCTCCGGCCTCCTGGGGCCGCCGGGCACGGGCAGCGGCGCGGAGCTCCGCGGGGCAGGCACGGGGCTCTGCGGTGCAGCCTCGTCGCCGTAAACGTGGCTGCCGTTGATGCAGAGGGAGGAGCGGGACACGGGGTCGCTCTTTGGCTGCAGGTTTTGGATGGCTTTCGGCTCCAGGACCGGGCTGACCTGGGAGACGTCGTCGCTGAACGCTCTCTTGTGGGTCAGCCTCGGGGACGGCAGGAAGTCCCTCACTGCGGGGAGGAAACACAAAACAGGTGAGGCCCCCGTGTAAAGGGCACGAGCAGCCTTATCTGCTACTTCAAACACGGATGGGTTTGTAAAACTGTATGGTTTTTCTCCCTCCCAGGCTCTGCCAGCTACTGGAAACACAAAGCACAGGTCCCGAGCACGAGGCTGCACAGGCCACACGGCACGCGCACATGACCTCCTGCTGCGGGATCCAGGTCTTTGCAAGACAAAACCCTCTGAGAGGATCCGAGATCTATAATAAACGCGAGAAACCACCCAAAAGCTCCTTACGGGGCTCACGCTGCGGCGTGGTTTAAGAGTTTGCACTGAATATAAGTCGCCGAGCCCCCGAGCTCCGCGCGGCACAAGCCAGGACGCCGCAGCGCCTGCTCCTCCGCCGGCTCCAGCCGTGCCCAGGACGTCACCCAGCGGCACGTACCCCGGGACTCCCACCCCGTCCGGGAACTCGCTGTCTCCAGCCCGTTAAGCCACTTAATTATATGTTTTATTGTCAAGGGGCAGCAAGAATTAACTCCCTACAAGGGCCTTTTTTGTTTGCAAATCGCCGCCCTCCCAGCACCAGGAGCTGGGATTGCTTTAATCACTGGGACACGGTCGCTGCTTGGCCCCCCTGCCGGCAGCACCTCGTTAGGCAGCACCTCGTTAGGCAGCACCTCGTTAGGCAGCACCTCGCTGCTTCCCTCCTCGAGGGTCGCTGCCACGAGCCCGTGTTTGCGACCGGTTTTGGGGTGGCAGGGGAGAAACGGCCCCACGCCACCCCCGCGCCCCGCTGCCTGTAGGGTTGGTGGCACGTCCGAGCCCCAGAGCAAGGCCGTCTGCACGCAGGCTTGGCATTAAAACCAAATTTGGGATGTTTTCCCCCAATCCGGCAGGCACGGAGGTGACCTCGGAGGGCTCGTGCAGGACGCTGCTCCTGAGGTAAGCGATTAGTTAACAGGCGTGCAGGAAAGCCGCGACTGCGAGAAAGAAAAGAAAGGGGGGAAAAAATGCTGGAGGGGGGGAGAATTAAACCCGTGATCCTCTTACCAGAGCGCTCCGTGGACAGGCTGCTGTGTCGGCTCGGGGATTTGGTGACCTCGGCAGCGCTGGCGGCCGGGCCCAGGCTGGCCGAAGAGATGGTGCTGTCGGAGCCCAGCGAGGTGTTGGACTGCGTCAGGGACGACTTGCGCAGCTTGCTCTTCAGGAAGCCCTTGATTTTGGACTTCTTGGCCCCGCCGTCGAAGTCATCCTCCACGTCGAGGGCGCCCGCGCTGCTGGGGATGATGGCAGAGGCCGACTCCAGGTCGTATTTCTTCTTGCCCTTCACCTTGTCCTTCAGCTTGCCGAAGGGCGAGCGCGGCTTGTCCTTCACGGACAGGTCGAACATGCTGGCCGTCAGGTTGTTGCGCGTGAACTGGACGCTCACTTCGACCTCGCCCCGCTCCTTCTCCTTCTTCCCAGCCTTGGAGTGTAGCTTGTGCCACCTGGAGACAAGGAGAGAAGAAAAGGAAAGGTGTCCCCATCGTCTTCCAGCGCTGCGAACCCCAGCACGGGGGGGGTCGTAGGGCAGCAGAGCTCCGCCACCGTCCCCGCAGCCGGGCGCAGGCCGACATCAGGCACCCCCGGGCATCTCAGGGGGATGTCACCAGCGCCCAGTTTCTCCTCTGCCAGCTGGAAGGTTGCCGTGAGCCCGTGTTAAAAAAAAAAAAAGGCAGCTTTGTGCCGGCTTTTTGGCGCTTAGAGGCAGTGCCTCAGAACAAATCCTTCCGTTCGGGGTCGGCGCTGACATGGCACAGGAGCGCAGGCGCTGCAGCGTCCTGGGGCAGGACGGGCTGATCTCCGCACCCGGGGCATCCCCCGTGTGCCCCAAGGACACGATAAGGCTGCGCCGCGGGACGGGGACCCGATGACACCGCCGCCGCTTATCACACGGCTGCAGGAAGGCAACGAGACCGGGTCGGTCCCGAGTTTGTCCCCGCAAAGATTTCCTCCCAAACCCCCCCGGGCGGAGGAGGGCGAGAAGGCAGAGGCTTTGCTGGCCCCAAAACCCAGCCCGGGGATTTGCAGGGTCCTCCAGGAGCTGGATGAAATCCCTAGAGGTGCGTTAACCCCGTCCTGGTGACTTCCCAGCGGCTGAAAATCCCCGCCGAGTTTTCCACCCTTAGCGTTGACTGGAAAAGGAAAAAGACAGGGCAGGAAAAAAACGTGAAGCGACGGGGACGGGTGTGACCCTGCTGAAACCACCGGGGCGAGGAGGAAATTCAAACCACGGCCCCAAAATGTTCCTGAATTCCCAAATCAGGAGCCAGCACTGCACGGGGCACGGGGTGAAATCCTCCCCGAGGCCAGCCCTGTGCCAGAGCTCCTCCCCTCCACCCCCACGAGATGCCCCATTTGAAGGTTTCAGCACCAAAGCGTTAGGCTTGGAAACACCCGGGGCTGCAGGAAGACGCACGGAGCCCGCAGCCAGGCCTGGGAGAGGTTCGGAGCGGGGGACGAGCGACGTGCGGCTGACTCATCGGACGGGAAACATCCCGAGAGGCGTTTTTATACCTTACATCACCCCGCGGAGAAAAAATAAGAGGGCGAGAGAGAAAATCCGGGTGGGGGAACGCGAGGAAGGGCGAGGAGGAGGAGATGAAACAGCCCGTGAAGCCCTGCACCGCATCCCCCGTGCGTCCCTTTTAACGCTGCAGTCATTAAACCTCATTTGGTTGCTCGCCGGCGACGCCTTGAAAAAGAACAAGCCTCAAACCTGCTTCAAAAAAAAAAAAAACCACCATCGGCTCAAGGCAAACCTCTGCTTGCGTTGGCACAGGACCACGGAGCTATTTTGGGCTCCCAAGAGCCAAGCAGCAGCCGGTCGGGAACACACCTCGGCGGGTGGCACACGCTGCGCCTTTGGGAGGATCGAGCCTTTCCACACTGGGGTTGTTCTGGGGGCTTTGTTGGGTTTTTTAATCCCCCCCCCCAGAGGCCTAAAGGGGGCTGCAGGAGAGCTGGAGAGGCCCGCTCGGCACCCCATCGCGCTCCTTCCCTCGCGCCCTGCGCCTGGCCGCGAGTCCCCCGGCCCCACGGAGCGCGTTTGCCCCTTGGGCACTGGGTTGGGCGGCGCAGGGGGAGGGCGCAGCGAGCTGCCCAGCAGAGGAAACCACAAACGGAGAACTGGCTGCCTGCAGACGCCCCGGAAAGGAGAAGCAGACGGGGGACCCGTCGAGCTCTCGGGACGCGAAACGTTCCCTCCTCCTGCTCCGGGATCGCCGCGCGTTGGCAGCGACGTGCGCTCATGGAGGTCGGCGCGCTTCTGCGGCGCATCCAGAAGCCTTCCCCGTGCCGAGGCTCCGCTCTCCTCCCACTCACCTCCTCCAAGGAGAGCAGCGAGAGGCAAAAGGATCGGGGAGGAGAGCCCGGCAGCTATTTTCTGCTGCTGCTGGGATCGATCGGAGCCGAGCGGGAGGCGCGGAGAGCAGCGCGCTGCCCCCGAAAGGCACGAGCTGCCCCCATCCTCCCTCCCAGCGGCGTCTGGGATCAGAAAGTGCTGAGCAAAGGGAAAAAAAATAAAATAAATTCTCCTGCTGTGGAAAGGGAGCGGAGGAGCTGGTGGTGAAGGGGGGCAGGCGGCCACACCGAGGATGCTGAGCTCGGGGTCAGCGCCTGGCCCGTGCCCTCCCCGCTCCTACGCACGAGCGACCCGGATAAGAGGCTGGGAGCCGGCGGGGCACAGACCAGAATTTCCCTCCTCGCAGCCAGCAGATAAATGTCACACGAAGCCTGCTGTCCCCACGGCTGGGGAAGCTCCTGGTCCTCCGTCAGGCCACGGGTGACCGCGTACAGGCGGCACGGGGAGCGCCCCGCGAAGGCGGCGCTCCTAAAAACGCCCCGGTGGGTATCCGAACCCCAGGGGGAAGGAGCACGGGCGCCCCCAGATCCATCAGGGAGAAATCGTGTTTGGGTTTGAGAGACACCTGGCTGCATCGGGCTGTCCCCCAGCTGCCAAGATGGCTCGGGGGGCACGGAGCCAAGCCTTAATGGAAATAACCACGCAGAGGGGATCCCAGGGGAGACCGAGCCCAGGCTTCCCGTCCCTCGTCCCTTCCACGTCCCCCCACGGCTCGTTCAGCACCACGCCGCACACCTTGGCGGGTGGGCGTCCCAAATTCCCGCAGAGATCCGATCTGAGAGCCCTCCCACGCGCCCCGGGTACCTGCGGCAGCGGTGCCCCAGTCTCCCTGCCGGACTGGTCCCAGCGCTTCGCCAGCGGCGGGTTCCTGAGAGCCTCCTTGGGTGGCCAAGTCACTCGGAGACCCGCACGGGTGGGGATGCAGACAGGGAAAGCCGCACGGACAGGGGGTTCCTGCAGCTCTCCAGCAGCCAGCCTCCTCCCCAAAGCTCGTTTGGCGTGGACGGGGTGGCCGAGGTTTGCCTCGAAGCGAGCTGAAGTGCTCCTGCCCCGCAGGGCTCCGCCGCCCGAGCCGCAGGACGGAGCCAGACAGCCCAGCACGGAGCCAGAGCCTCGTCCCCGGCCGCACCAGCCCGGCATTTACTGCTGAATCATCCCGGCACCAAGGTCAGCCCCGCTGCCAGAGGAGCCCCACGTCTTTAATTAATGACTGGGACGGGGCTGGGGGCAGCCCAGGGCCCCGAGGGGGGGGAAAGGTGAGTGCAGAAGGGGAGACCCAGGGGAAAATCCCACCCATCTGCAGAAGGGGCACCTCTCCTTCTCCCGAGGGACCACGGGGAGGAAGCTCACCAAGCCCAGAGGGGAAGCAGAGGGTGGGAAACGACCCAGCCGGCCCCGGGGAGTTTGGGCTCCCCGTCTGGGCCTGTGTTTTCGATGCAGCTTCCCCCACAGGCGCAGGGAAGCTTTCAGGCCGGGTAGGTTTGTTTCCTGTTGGTTTGTTTCGTGGTGGTTTTGGACGGCCTCTTTTTGCAAGGTGATCCCTGCGAGCTGCCGAGAGCGCAGACGGAAAACAAACCCAGGCTGATCCCCCCCCAGATGGGGAAGGAAGGGGAAGTCCATCTCTCTGGGTGTTGTTCCTCCGAGAGCTCGGAAACAAGCTGCAACAAACTCTCATCAGGTAATTGGGCATGCTAACGAGGCGACTCTGCCCTGCTCATCCCGCGGGTCCAGCTCCGACAAGACCAGCCCAGCACGTATCCTCATCGCCCGGGGCACGAGGTCTGCCCCAGCAAGGTCCTGAGCGTCCTCACCACCTCCCCTTGGTTTTGGGGGGCTGGGGTGGCCCCAAATCTGTGCCTGCCACGTTCAGGAGCTGGAGGAGGGAGCGGGACAGAGAGCAGGGATGGAGAGGAGCAACCACGCACAGCTTCACATCAATTTATGCTGAGCAGCTCGGAGACTTCCCCCAGCACAGGATGGGCAGGGAGGAAGAGGAGGGCAGGGAAGATTGAAGGAGCTGTAAAAAGGAGGGTGAAACATTTATGAGTGGAGAGGAGAGGGTAATAGCTGGAGACGGCAACCGGGCTCTATTTATCTGCTTACGCTCCGGAGCTTCCAAGGTTTGCATCCTCCGTGCCTGCAGATGCCCCGAAACGCCAGGCAGGAGGGGATGGGACCGCTCTGCTGGCCCCAAAAGCACCAAGAAGAGGAAGAAGCGAGCCCCGAGCCGACTCTGAGGGATCCCAAAGCCAGGAGCTGCTGGGCAGGCTCCCCCAGTGCACCTGCAGATGCTGGGGCGCCGAGCTGGAGGTGGAAATGAGGGTGGGGGTGGGCAGGAGCAGCACGTTTTTCCTGTAAATCCAAGGGGAAGGGCTCACGGAGTGACCGGCCTCTCCTCCTGCCCCGTGGGGTTTCGACACCGCGCAGCATTTCCTGGCTCAGCCCCGCTGTGGGGATGCAATGACCCCCCGGGGCTGCCCTTCCAGCCCCAAAAGGAGGATTTCGTCACAGCCCACAGCATCCGAGGTGCTCACCATTGCTCTCGGCCACCCCCGCTTCAACGTTTCACCTCCCAGACCCGCTCCAAGGACACGACCAGCAGCCGGGGAAGGCCCAACAGCCAGCCAGGGAGCCCCGCAGGGATCTGGGGCCCATCCCTTCACCCCAAGGATGCTCCTCGCCCCCCCCCAAGCTCCCCGTCACGGCCACCGGCAGGGTGACGTGACCTCCTCGAGGTCTTCTCCAGCACCCCGGGGCCACATCGAGCTCAGGGCAGCGTCCCCCAGGGTGCCCCAAGGGCTTCAGCTAAGGAAGGGTGGGCACCCAGAGGAAAGGCACCGCAGCAAGGATTTGTGCCCCTGGCCTCGGGCTGCTTCCACGAGGGATGCTTCCACGGGTGACTTAGCACCAGGGCTCCGGGCAGGGATGGAGCAAGGATGCTAACAGGGTTAAAGCCAGGGGTTAAAAATAAAAGCACGAGTCAGAAGCGAGGAACGATGCTCTGCGCCGCCAGCCCCGAGCCGTGGAGCCTGGTTTAAGCCCTGGGATACCCGAAAAGGCCACGGGAGCCCTCGGGCTGCTCCTGGGCGGCTCCGGGAGCAGATTTTCCCCCCAGACAAAACAGAGATGTTCAGAGCTGAACGAGGCAGCTCGTAAATGCCACCGGACGCCGGCCCGCGGCCCCGCTGCGAGCCACGGGTCCAAGTTTGACGGCACTTTTTCCATCGGGCTGAAAACAAGGAGGAAAAATCACCACCGGGGAAGTTTCCGCCCAACAAAACTCAGCAGTGAAACGAGAGCAAGGTCAACACGCTGACAATCAAGGCCTGTTTGGGTTTGTTGGTTTGGTTTTTTATTTTTTCCCTCCTCTTTTTTGGGCCCTTTTCAAGCCCGCAGCAGTTTCGTGCCTCGGAGCAAGGGCCCTAAAACCAAGGGGGCACCGAGGGAGCTCCTGGTGCCTCAAACACTGAAAAAAAAAAAAAAAAAAGGAAAACGTGCAGGGGACGAGGGGCAGGAGCGGGGCTCAGCCCCACGGCATTCACCAGCTCCCTCCCTGCCACTTCCCCACCTCGTCCCCGCCGGGGTTATCTGCATGGCACAGCCTGCGTATGGAGGTGGGGAGCCTGGGCTCATTTTGCGTTCTTTTTTTTTTCCTTTTTTTTTTTTTTTTTTAGGTAAAAATCTTCTCCTAAACAAGCTGTTGGTGACGGGGCCGGGTGAGGTGGCAGAAATTGGTTCCCCCTGTGAAAAACACGCAGCCCCGGCGGCGTGCAAACCGGCCGGCCTCACAGCCCCAACGCTGCGAGGCCGACAGCGAGGAGATGATTTTTGTAATATCTGCCAAAAACCAAATGGTTTCGATGTCCACGCTCCGCTTTGGGGGTACACGTGAATGTAGATGCCCGGGGTGCAGCCTGAGGGCCCCCCCCCCCCCCCCCCCATGTTTTCTATGCTCGCTCCCATCCCGGAGGCCACGGGTGAAGATAAAAAGCCTCGAGAGCTCTTGCGAGGGGAAGTCGGTTCTCCTTATGCAAGCAGAGCTACAGGAAGGGAGGGAGACAAACTGCAGAAAATAGAAAAAAAAAAACTGGGCACCCCCGGCCCTGCACCCCACGGCCTCACATCCCAAGGCCCACAGGGTCTGCCCGGGGCGGACGTTGCCCCACAGAGCAGCGATCCCTGACGCCCAGACCTTTGCCACGAGCCCGTTCCCGGGTCCAAAGACCCCTTAAACCGTGGTGGGGCCGCCACAGGCCCCTTCAACCCTGGGGGGACCGCCACGGGCCCCTTTCCTCGCACGGCCGCCGCCGCGCTGGTTTGAATTAGGGCCGAGCCGAGGGAGCCAGGCCCAGCTTCTCCCCGGCACCGCCCGCTAATAAAAGCAAAATAAACGCCGGGGAGGCAGCGCTCAGACAGCAGCATCGGGGTTTGTCCCTTTTTGGCCCATTTTAGGGCCAGCCGGAGCGGGCTGCAGACACAAACGAGCCACAGGAAAGCGCTCGTGACCCCGCTGCACCCCCAGCAGCGAGGCCGTGCCCCGGGTAGGAGGGCGAGGGATTCACGAGTTCCTCGGGTCTGGGGCACGGGGGAGCTGGGTGTGCGTGGAGCCAGGCTGAGAAAGTTCTTCCCTGAAGGAATTCCAACCGCATTCCTGCCTCTCTGCTGCCTGGCAGAGCGCTGGGAAGCGTCAGGCTGTTTTTAAACCCTTCTGGGAGGAGGAGGAAGGACGGCAAGTCCTCCCCCCCCGCAGGGGGATCCCTGCTGGAGGCAGCGCCTGGCGGGGCTGGGAACAGGACCATGGGATGGGGAGCTGCACTGGGACAAACTGGGGCATGGCAGCGATGTCCCCACGGGATGCAAAGCCACCAGACCCTGCATGGATCCCCGCCACAGCTTCCGCGGGGGGCCTTGTGGCACCCCACTTCCCGGGGGAGGAGGGATCCTGGGGTATTTGCAGCCCTGTGACTAGGTGTGGGGTGATGGGGAGCCCCCAGACACCCCGTGCCCTGCTGTGTGATGGAGCACATGGGATGCCCTGTGCCCTGCCGTGCCCCTCGTGCAGCATCCACGGGCCCTGATCCCGCGACACCCCTCCCAGGACACACACAGACCCCGCCACATCCTTCCCAGGGCACCCACGGCCCTATGACTCCTTGTCCCCTGTGACACCCTTCTGGGTGTCCCCATGCACCCCCTAACACCTCCTTGCCTGCAACCCCCTTTTGGGGCACGCAGCCACCCCGTGGCACCCTATGCCCTGTGATGCCTTTCTGGGGGCTCAGACGGACCCTGTGACACCCCACCTCCTGCAATCCCCTTTTTGGGGGGCACACACAGACCCCGTGACACCCTCCCCCCTGGGACACCTTTCCAGGGCCGCACACGGGCCTGGTGACACCTCATTGCCTGCAACCCCCTTTTTGGGGACACGCACGGACCTGATGACACCTTGTTGCCTGCAGCCCCCATTTGGGGGCACACACGGAGCCTGCAAACTGGCGTTCCCTGCAAACCACTTTTGGGGGCCCACACAGACCGCAGGAGACCCTATTGCCTCTGACTCCCCTTCTGGGGCCCACACAGACCTGGTGACCCCTCCTTACCTCCCACCCCCATTTCGGGACCCATGAAGCCCCCACCCCGCCCCACCCCAGCTCCGCAGCTCGGCCGGGGGGGACCGGGCATGGCAGGGCCAGGCTGCAACGCCCCAAGAAGCGATCGGCCCCGAGCAGCGCCCGCTGCAGCACGGTGACCGTGAGGACGGCAGGGGAGGAACCGGGCCCGGGGGGCAGCTCCAAGGCGCAGCCGTCCTGCCACTCGGCGCTGCCGCCGCTCCGCTCCGCCACGGCCGTGCGGTGCCGCTGCCGGCCCAGCTCCAGCACGGCGTACACGTCCCCGGGACCCGCTGCTGCGGGGCTGCCCCCGCTGCCGCTCCCCCCCGCCGCCGCCGCCGCCCTTGCAGCGCAAGCCGCGGGCCCGCACCGCCGTCACCTGGACGTGGGTGGGCAGCCAGCACGGCGCCGGCTCGGCGGGCAGAGCGGCGGCCCGCAGCAGCGCCATGGCCGGCACGGCTCGGCTCGGCTCGGCCGGGCACGGAGAGGCACGAACGGGCTCGGTACGGCACGAACGGGCTGGGCCGGGCCGGGCCCCGAGCCCCCGCTGCCGCTGCCGCAGCCGGGCCGCAGCGGGAGCCGCCCTAAGCCACGCCCCCAAGCCACGCCCATGCAAATAAGCCACGCCCGGACGCCCCCTAAGCCACGCCCCGTTGTTCCCTAGGCCACGCCCATATAGCCAAAGCCGCCTCTTACGCCCCAAAGCCACGCCCGTCCTTGCCCAAAGCCACACCCACGCCCCCAAAACCAACTCCCAGGCCCCGCCCATGCACCTAAACCACGCCCACTTGTCCCCCAAGCCCCTCCCATATCGCCAAAGCTCAACGCAGGCCCCCGAAACCACGCCCAGTCTCGCCCAAGGCCACGCCCTCTTATTTGAAACCACGCCCCATACCCCGCCCATACACCCAAACCATACCCATTCGCCCCCAGGCCACGCCCACATATCCCTAAGCCACACCCTTACACCCATAGGCCACGCCCACGTCGCCCAACCCATGCCCATTCACCCCCAAACTACGCCCATTCTTGCCCCAAACCACGCCCACGCCACCTAAGCCACGCCCACTCAATCCCTAAACCACGCTTCGGCCCCGCCCCAACGCGCGGCCCCGCCCCCGATCACAAAGCCACGCCCCTGCAGCCCCGCGCCTATTGCAGAAGCCACGCCCCCTCTCGGCGGCCACGCCCCCCGCGGGCGGGAGGGGGCTGCAAGGGGCGGGGCCCCGGGGCTGGGTGCAGGGGGACAGGGACGGAGGCGCTGCAAGGGCACAGCCGCAGGGCGGGTGTCGGCTGTCGGGTATCTGTCGCGACAGGGTGGGAGGTCCCGACATGTGTCCCTGCGTCCTGCGGTGCACCCCTGCACACCCCCGGGCTGCTGCTGGCAGCGTTCTCTGTGCTCATGCCTGCTGCCTGCTGCACGGTGTGCGTCTGTGTGCACATGTGTGCGTGCACGGGCATGGGTGGGCATGCACCTGCGTGTGTGTGCTCTTCTGTGCATGCACGGCCATGGGTGTGCATGTGTGTGCACGTGTGAGCAAGCCCCTGCTTGTGTGTGCGTGTGCATGCATGGGTGTGCAAGTGTGAGCACATGTGGGCATGCACGGGTGTGTGTGTGAATGTGCAGCGTGTGTGAGCATGCACCTTGTGTGTGCATGTGTGAGCATGCACCTGCTTGTGTGTGCGTGTGCGTGCATGCTTGGGTGTGCAAGTGTGGGCACATGTGGGCATGCACGGGTGTGTGTGTGAATGTGCAGCGTATATGAGCATGCATCTTCTTGTGTGTGCATATGTGACAGGCACCTACTTGTGTGTGCACATGTGGGCATGCACAGGCCTGGGCGTGCACGTGTGGGCGTGCATATGTTTGCATGCATGGGCTTGCTTGTGCATGTGTGGACATGTGTATGCACGGGTGCGTGTGAACGCACGGGCATTTGTGTGCTTGTTTGTGCATGCACAGGCATGTGTGAGCATACACCTTGTGTGCGCATGCACCTGCTTGTCTGTGTGTGCACGTGCATATTAGTGCATGCACAGGCATGTGTGTGCATACACTTGCTTGTGTGAGCATGCACTTGCACATCTCTGCGTGCACGTGCATATTTGTGCATGCATGGGCATGTGCGAGCATGCACTTTCTTGCGTAAGCATGCACCTGCTTGTCTGTGTGTGCACATGCATGTGTGTGCATGCATGGGCATGAAGAGGCAAGTGTATTCATGTGCTTGCTTGTGTGAGCATGCATCTGCTTGTCTGTGTGTGCACATGCACATTTGTGTGAGCATGCACCTGCTTGTGTGAGCATGCACCTCCTCGTGTGTACATGCACGTGCAAGTGTGTGCATGCACAGGCATGCCTGTTAATGTGTGAGCATGCACCCGCTTGTCTGTGCATGCATGTGCTTGTGAGAGCGTGCACCGTTTGCAGCAGGAGCACCCCATGACCAGCAGACCAAGCGGTGCAAAGCCTCCGCAGCGCCTTGCACAGCGCCGTGCCCTTGGACACAGCCCCGGTGGCAGCAGCACCCGGTGGCCCCGCGGGACTGTTCCGCAGCCGGGGTGCCACCAGGCCCTGCACCACTTCCCCCTTCCTCAAACCACCCGGAGCCATTTCCCACGCAGCAAACGGGAGAGCGCACCCGGCCCCGCTCCTAATAAGCAATTAAAAACCTCCCCGGCGAGCCTAATAACCTCACCGCACGGCAAAATCCGCCTCTCCCCGACCCCTCAAGCAAGGTCACGTCGAAAAACCCTGCACGCCGTGCTGGTTGGGGTGTTCGGGGCGCTATCGCGGGGCGATCGCAGCCCCCCGGGGCCAGGGCACCGATGCCACCGAGATAAGGCTGGCGGCGGTGGCACGGGTCAGCGGGACGGGGCCGTGGCCCTGCTCTATCGGCCCCATCGCCGTTCCGCTCGGCCAGCGGTGGGGCACGGGGCCGATCCCTCCCCAACCCTGCCTTGTGCTTATTTTTCTCTCTGCCCTGGCCCCCATGCAAATTTCCCACTAAAATATGCTTGCAACGGGGACAGCAACAAAAAAAAAATAGATTTTTTTTTTCAGGGAATTTCTTATCGCCGCCGAGACGAACCAAAATCCAATTATACCTCCGGTGCCGGTGCCCGGCCCCGCTCCGCCGCCGCCTCTTATCCCTGCGCAGCATCTGCCTTTTATTTTTCCTTCCTTTGATTGTTTTTCCCCTCTTTTTTTTTCCCCTGCTGATTATCTTTCCCCTCGCTGCGCCCCCTCCGCCGTCATTGCCCCGTAATTGTGTTTGTGCCCCCCAAGCCCCTGCCCTGCCCGGTTTGCAGCTCTCGTTTATTCATCTTTAAATAAATAAATTTTAAAATATCCTACCAGCTTCATATTTGGGGCATAAAGAGGTTTTTAATTACCCCGAATCAGTGCTTTTTATAATTATTATTAATCCATCCCCTGAGCTGGGAAAGCTGCTGGGAAAAGCGGGGTGACGGGTGCTGCTCGCCCCACGGAGACACTGGGGTCACCAGGGGAACGTCTCCACGGCGGGGGGGGGGGGGGGGGGAAAGAAATTGCCTTTATGTGAATTTAATTAATTAATCCATCCTGGGATTAATGGGGGCAAGGGATGTGCGGGGGAGGACCCCAAATCTCCGTCCAGGGACGGGGAGCACCCCAAATCCCCTGCCCATGGGATGCGCACCCCTCCCATAGCCCTGCTGCCTTGGAAAATGCCCCCAAACCGCCCCAAATTTTGGGGACAGATGGCCAGGGCATGCCACAGACCCCCACGGGTCCCAGTTTTGGGGACACTGCAAAGTGCCCCCCGCTATCGGGCCGCGCCGGCGAGTCCCCCCTCGCAAAACCCAGCTGCAAAACGCCGGCTGCCCCCCGGGGTAGGGGGTTGGGGGGGGGGCTGGAGCTAAGGCAAATAAAGAGTTCAAACGTGGAACGATTAAAAATAAAATAAAATAATAAATCGAAAGCGGGGGAGATAAGGCGCGGGCGCCCTCGCTCCCTATTTAACATTCATTGGATTGAATAATCAGGCCTCATTATCTCAAATTGTCTGCATATTTGCCCTCAAAATGCTAATTTGAAAGTTGGCTGCGAGCGCCGTCTGCCTATTTTGACTAAAATATTATTTTGCTTTATTGTGCATTGTTTGTAGCTCCGGGGGCATTTCCGAACCAAAAGGGGAAAAAAATATCAAAAAAAAGAAAAAGAAAAAAAAAAAGGCCAAGAAAAAAAAAAAAAAAAAAGAGAGAGAGAGGGGAAAAAAACTATCAAAGGCTGGCAGGGAGGGGACCTGGCCGGCCCTGCGCTGCCTGGAAATGGCATTTCCAGGCCTGCGAGGGAAATTCGAGGCATTATCGGGGCCAGGAGGGGATGGACGGTTTATCGTTAATCTGGCAAGGGAAATGGGAGAAATAATTCAGTTTTATTGTGCTGGTTTTGCAGCGCGGCACGGCTCGGGTTGACCTTTCTGGAGACGCTGCTGCCTCCGTGTCCTTGTCCCCCCCCGGGGCAAGGCACGGCACGGAGGGGGTCCTCCGCCGCATCCCAGCAGGCGAGACCCAAAACCCACAGGGCTGACCCCAAAAATCCTTCAGTGGTCCCAGAATCTCCCGAAGGACCCCGAAACGTTACAGCCGCCCCCGGGGGGCGGGGGGGGGCTGCGCGGAACGAGAGCCGAAATCTCCTTCCATCGTTCCTACAAGTCAATCAATAGCTCATCATGCGGGAACGAGCTGAAAACCCCATTCACGGCCGAGGATTAGGGCGAGCGAAGGGCAATCGCCTCGAAACCGCCTCAATCCGCCGTTAGCGATGCCGCCCTTCGCCCGCCGGCTTACCCAGCGCGCTGCCGCCCGTCCCCGGGGACCCGGCGCCGCCGCCCCCGCCGCGGCGAGCTGCGAGCGCTGCGGGGATTAGCGGGGGGCCGCGGGGGGCCGGGGCTCTTGGTTGCCCTTGTGTTGACAAAGCTCGGCAGCAATCCCCCGCCATCAATTCTACTTGCGCCTCCGGGGCCCGGCAGTGACACTGCTTTTGACTTTCCGGGCAGATGGACGGGGTGGGAACCAGCCCTTCTTCTTTTGGGGTGCTGCACAGGGGGACCCCAGGATGCAGAGACCCCGCTGGTCCCCAGCAAGGAATAAATAACGGGATCCTGGGTGTATTTTGCCACTTTTGGCCCCAATATCCCATAGCCCGCAGGTGGAGGAAGGCACCCCGCCATCAGCCCATGGTCCTGAATTGATGTTGCCCCCATGGGCAGCAAGGATGTGTCCCTTTTTAGGGCTGGTTGGGGATTTTTTCAGAGCTGCCAGGAACCCTGATGTTGTCCTGGCTAGTGATGGGCTGAATGTGGCCACCGCGGGGGCTGCTGACATGTGGGGCACTGTCCCCACGTGGTTTGTGAAGCCACAAAGCTCGAGGTGGGCTCTGGGGCAGGTTCCAGCCCAAACAGGGGTCAGAGTCCCCATTCGTGCCCCTAAAGCAGCCTCGCTGGGGGACAGCACCCCTGGGTGCCACAACCACAATCACTGGGTCACCCTTGGCTTGCTGTGGTGCGTGGTGGGACTGCACCCAGCTTCCTCCTGGAGGTGGTCCTCACCCTCCTGGTGCCACCCGGGGTTCAGCCGGAGGGCAGGGGGCCGATGGTGGCACCCGTGCGTGGAGAAGAGGCTGGGTGTCACCCACCACTGGGACCCCCTCTAGCCATGAAGTGTCTTGGGAGAAAATGCCTGGTTTGGGGGTGTCCCAACCTGGTGTGTCCCATCCCGATGTATCCCATCCCGATGTCCCATCCCATTGTTGTCCTATCCTGGTAGGTCCCATCCTGGTGTGTCCCATCCTGGCGCGTCCCATCTCGGTGTGTCCCACCCCAGGATGTCCCAGCCCTGCAGTGTCCCACCCCGCTGTCCCCTCCCGGGATGTCCCCTCCTGTTTTGTCCCACCCCAGGGTGTCCCAGGCCCGTTGGGTGCCACCGCAGTGTCCCCCCCCGTGCCGTCCCGTGTCGCAGCCCGGTGTCGCAGCGCGGTGTCGCAGTGGCCTCTGGCGGACAGCGGGGGAACGGCCGCTGGCACCCAGCGGGACCCCGCTCCTGGGATCCTCCTGCGAACTGGGATCCTGCGAACTGGGATCCCCACTAACTGGGATCCCCCCTAACTGGAATGCTCACTAACTGGGATGCTCACTGAGATCCCCACTAACCAGGACCCCCTTTAATTGGGATCCCCAGTAACTAAGATCCCCATTAACTGGGATGCTCATTAACCAGCATGCTCACCAACCAGGATCCCAACTAACTGGGATCCCCAGTAATTAAAATCCCCACTAACTGGGATGCTCACCAATCAGGACGTTCACTAACTGGAACCCCACTAACTGGGATGCTCACTAACTGGGACCCCACTAACTGGACCCCACTAACTGGGACCCCACTAACTGGGATGCTCACTAATTGGGATCCCACTAACTGGGATGTCCACTAACTGGACCCCACTAACTGGGACCCCACTAATTGGCATCCTGCAAATTAAGGAGTCTGCTAACTGGGATGCTTCCTAACTGGGAACCCGATAAATAGGAAGCTGCAAACTGGGATCCCCGGTAACTGGGATCCCCACCCACTGACAGATGCTTACTGGGATCCCTGCTAACCAAGATCCTCACTGACTGCGACCCTACTGATTGGGATTGTGCTAACTGGGATTGTACTAACTGGGATGGCTCTTAACTGGGATGCTTGTTAGCTGGGATGCTCATCAGCACACATCCCCACTCAAGGAGATCCTGCTAATTGGGATGCTTACCAACCGGAAAGCCAAATAACTGGGATGCCCCCCAAATGGGATGCCCACTAACTTATCCTGAGCCACCAACCCCACAAAAGCCCTGAAACAGAAATCGAGGGGGGTTATGGACAAACGAGCCGGGCAGGCACATCGCTGGGGGTGCCTCTAACCACCCTGCACCAAACCCCCCAGCCCCTGCTGCCGGGGACCCCAACACCATGCCCTGAGCGTGATTCGTTCCCCCCAGTGATTTCCCCTTATCTTTTAGCCCGCATCATAGCTCCGGATGGTTTAGGTCTAGATGGCCCCCATCTAAGGGACCCCCTTAGAACTAGCGGGGTATATATATAAAAAAAGGGTTTTCCTTCCAATTTTTAAAACATCCTGGCTTGTCACCGCAAGCAGAGCTCCTCGGGCACCTGGTGGCAGCGGGCACCCTGGCTCTCCTCTGTTTTTTTTTGGGAATTTCAGCTGCACTGGTTAAAACTCCACTTTTCCCTAAAAAATGGGGTGTCCCCGGCCTCCAGCAGGGCCACTCCTGATGTCCCCTGGCCGGGGTGGGGTGAGGTTGGAGGCCCCCGTCCCGGTGGGCAGACGGGGCAATCCACACCGTGCCCAGACAGCTGGGCCTGAGTTAATGACCAGCATTGATATTAATTAGCTCAGGAGCTTCCCCCCTCCGACAGCAGGGCCTTGGGGCTCAGGATCAGGCAGGAGCCAGCCAGGTGCAGCGCCCACGTCCTGCTCACATTCCTGGGTCCAGACCCGCTTGAAGGAGGCAGTGACCCCCCCAAAAAGCCCTAAAAGCCTCCCCCCTTCTCTCCAGGCCAGGATTTTCCCACCGGTGTGTCCCATCCAGTGTCCCCATTTTGGTCCCTTGTCACCTGCATCCCACCCCCCCGGATGCTCTGAGTCCTGTAGGCAAAGAAAAGCCCCGGGGGGGCCGGGGACCCCCACTTTTGGGGCTGGGGGGTGTTTGCTCAGAGCCATCACACGGCACTGCCAGGAGAGAGAGGAAAAAGGGAAATAAAAAAAAAAAAGGGAAAGCACCTCCTAACCAAACACGCACCTCGTCCTGGCGGGGGCCTCCTGCCTTTTTATCTCGGCCCTTTCAAGGCCGTAATTAAGAACTAATAACACCAAATCTGCCGCCCTTTCATCTCTGTCCCCCTCCCCAGGGCCTTTATTTGCCCCCCCCCCCCCCCCCCCCCAGGGCCTTTATTTGCCCCCCCCACCCCCCAGGGCCTTTATTTGTCCCTGGCCGCAGGGGCTGCGGGGTGGTGTCCGTGGGGCAAGCCGTGGGGGATCGTGGCCTCATGGTGGGTTTTATTTTTTATTTTTTTGCTATAAAACACCCAGGGAGCCTTCAGCAGCCAGCCCCGTAGGGAGCCGTGATCCTGTCCCCACGGTCCCCAGCCCCATACAGAGCCGTGACCCCAACCCCACGGTCCCCATCCCATGCAGCTTTAGATCCAGGGGTGCTTCCTGATGCTCAGAGCCCCCAAAATGGTTTTTCCTCCGTGCCGCAGTGATGACCCCGTTAATCCCAGAGCAGGATCCTGGCTCCCTTGGAAACACCGAGGAAAGGGGGGGGGCTCAAAGTGCCCCACAGATGTGGGTCCTGCCCCCCCCCCCCGGCTCCCCCCGCACCCCATTTCCTCCCCAATAAACCCGGTGGCGTCCTTTGACCGGGACCCGCTCCCCCGCCGGGCTGGGCCCGAGGTGTGACTTTTCCCAGCTCATTAGGGAAAGCCGCTCGGTTTTAAGCATCTCAGGCCCTAATGACCATCTGAATCCCATCAGCGGGGCCCTGCCTGGGGGGGTGGGGGGGGGGGCACCCACCTCTGCCACCGCATCCCCGGGTGTCCCTGGTCGAGTCCCTTCACCTGGAGGGTCCGGGCATGGCTGTGCCCCCCCCAAAACCAGGGGTGGCAGCCAGCTGTGGATGACAGGGGGGCCAAGATCTGCCCCCCCAACCACACACCTCAGTGTCCTGATGGCTTCGGGGTGTCCCCCCCCCCCAAACCCCGGGGGGCCGCATCCTGAAGCGGGGCAGGGGGGGCACGAACACGGTGGGGATGGCCGCAGGGGGGTGTCCTGGGGCCGTCCCCGCCCGCTCCATCCCATCCCATCCCATCCCATCCCATTGCATCCCACCCATCCCGTCCCACCCCACCCCATCCCATCCCCTACCCCCCGGCCCTATAAAGGCTGGCTCTGCAGCCCCAGCAACCCCCGCCATGCCGCCCCCGGCCTCGTCGCCCCCCTCCCGGCCCGGCCAGGCCTTCACCATCGCAGCCCTGCTGGGACGAGCCTCGCCCCCCCCGACCCCCACCCCAATCCCGACCCCAGCTCCGCTTTTGCCCCCCTGGGGACCCCTCCAGGAACCCCCCCCCCGGCCCCACAACCCCTCCCCGGCCGCTCTGCGCTGCCTGCTGCGGACCCCCCCCCAGCCTGGGCCGCCCGCCTGGGAGCCACAGGTAGGGTCTGACCCCCCCCGGGGGGCTGTGGGGAGGCTGGGAGGGGGGGGTCCCCAAATGGCCACCTCCTTCCTTAACCCCCTGGGGACCCCTGCCCGCCTTCCCCTTGGGGGCATCTCTGGGTGGGGGAGCTCCTTCCGTCTCTTCTAGGGGACCCCCCCCCCAGGTCTTCAGGGGGGACCGGGGTGTGAGGAGATCCTCTCAAAATGGGGGGGGGGACGACATATGGAGAGACCCCTTCTGCTCCCAAGAGGGGACAGCTCCCCACAGGGAGATCCCTCCTGCCTCCCATGGGAGCCCCTCTGCCTCCGTAGGGAGCCCCTCGCTCCAAGGGGGGGACCCTCCAGGATCTCCAATTCCCCCCCACCAACCCACCCCTCTCCTTTCCTAACCCCCCCCCCCCCAGGTTTCTTCCTCTCCAAGTGCTGCTTCCCCATCCTCAAGGCCAAGGCCGGCAAAGCCAAGCGGGTGCGGACCATCTTCACCAGCGAGCAGCTGGCGCGGCTGGAGAAGGAGTTTGCGCGGCAGCAGTACCTGGTGGGCGCCGAGCGGGGCCTGCTGGCCTCCGCCCTGCACCTCACCGAGGAGCAGGTAAGGGTCCGGGCACCACCCAGCTCCAAAAGCCCCCCCCCTCAAATAAATTTCCCCTCGGCAGGCTTGGGGGGATCCCAAACCACCAGGATCTCATCCACGGGGTGTGGGTTTTTTTTGTGGGGGGGGACGTTCCCTAAAATTTACACGAGAAGGGTGGAGGGTTGGGGAAACTGAGTCACGAAGCGGCCGCCTGGAGGGGTTGAATTCGTGTCAAATTTAAGGATTGGGGTCTTATCCCCCGCTGGCGGGTTCCAGCTCATCGGGGTGGGATCAGATGCTGGGGGACAGCTTTTTGTCACCTCAGGGACAGAGCGTGGCAGGGGACAGAAGTCCTGGACAGCCAGGGACCTATGTAGGGCCCAGGCACTTGGGGGGAGCCGTATAGCGCTCAGGGGGAGCCGTGTAGGGCCCAGGCACTCAGGGGGAGCCATATAGGGCCCAGGGGGAGCCATATAGGGCCCAGGGGGAGCCGTGTAGGGCCCAGGCACTTAGGGGGAGCCATATAGGGCCCAGGGGGAGCCATATAGGGCCCAGACACTCAGGGGGAGCCGTATAGGGCCCAGGGGGAGCCATATAGGGCCCAGGCACTCAGGGGGAGCTGTATAGGGCTCGGGGGAGCCGTGTAGGGCCCAGGCACTCAGGGGGAGCTGTGTAGGGCCCGGGCGCTGCCTTTGGTTGCTGGTTCATGGCGAAGCCAGGTTCGTGCACCAATTTCTGTCTCTTCCTAAGGTGAAAGTCTGGTTCCAAAACCGGCGGATCAAGTGGAGGAAGCAAAGCCTGGAGCAGCAGCAAGCCAAACTGGCCAAGATGGGCCTGGCCGCCCTGCAGAGGAGCCCCGACTCGCAAAGCCACCGCGGCGAGGAGGACCAGGACTTCCCAGCGGGGGGCGAGGACCTCGAGGAGGCCACGTCCTCTGCCCTGAGCCCACCTGCGGCCCCCCATGCACAGACTGTGGCGAAATGCTGCTGAGCCGCCCCGTCGGGAGGTTTTGTTCCGTGTATTATATGTTGTTGTATCATAGCTGGCAAGGAGCGTATCTAATATATACCGGGCACCGGTTATTTTTGCAGTGCGAAAATAAATTATTTATGCGAGGCTGGGTTTAGAGGATAAAGTGGTCGTGGTTTATGGGTTTCCCTGTGGGGCTGGGAGCCCTGCCCTGCTGTGGGGTGGATGGTTAACCCTTGCTGGCTGTGGGGGCTCATCTTCCCTGGAGTAGGGGGATGTGAAAGGGGTTTGTCCATGGGAGCAAGTCCTGGAGCTCTGGGGGCATCCCGCACACCCCACCCACTGTCAGCCCCCTTACCTGGGCTCATCCCAAAGGCATTGGGGTGCTCAGATGCCTCCTTTGGCTCTAAAATCACTCAGGACCTTTGCAGAGCCCTTCTGTCCCGCTGTCCATCCACCTGTCTGTCCTTCCTGCCAGCAGAGTTCCCTTGTAATGCCCTGCTCTGCCTACAGCTCGCATCAAGCACGGACTTGGGGCTGCAGTGATGGAAAATTGGAGAAATGGGGGAAAAACGGAAAATGCTGGCCTGGAGATGAGCCAAGGCTGATTCCCTGGGGTGCTCCCTGCAAGGGCATAAAGCAAGAGGCTTCCAGGGGCCCTGGACTTTGCAGAGAAGGGCAATGGGTCCTTGTTAACCCTGGGGCTTGGGGGTGGGCAGGATGGGACCCTTCTGCTGGCAGGTGAGAAACAGAGAGGAGACAACGCAAGGAGAAGAGGAGCAGCGCAGGGAGAAGGGGATGATGCAGGGAGAAGGGGACGACGTGACGGAAGCTGCCCTTTGTTCCAGCTGTTTTTAGAGCCGGGATTAGCCGGCGTGTCTCAAAGAGCCCAAACTGTGCTAATGTCTTCACATGTCTGATGGGAGCCCAGGGCGCGCCGGCGGGTTTGACCCGCTAATCTGGCGTGCCGGTGGGTTTATTGCAATCATCCCCGAGACAACAGGGCTTACGGGGGTGTTTTAATATCGCCCAGCCGGGGGCCGAGCTGATTGAGAGAGTTAAGTTGTTCTCAGGACACGTTTAATCCCCTGGGAGCTGGCAGTGCTCGGCATCAGGCAGGATGGGGCCCTATGGACCCGTCCCTGTGCCAGGCGATGCCCCTGCAGCTCAGGCAGCATCCGACTGGGGAAACGGCTTTAATTAAAACTGGTGGGCTTGACTGACTTTTTCAAATGCTCCGAGAGCTTGACAAGGTTTTGGGGCTGGATAAAATCACCTGGGAGAGAGCCTTTGGCTCCTTGTGACCCCGAGGGTTCTTCTGCCCTGCAGCCCCCACCAGCCCCTTCCCAAGCCTGTGCACCGTACAGCTGTTCTTTTACCCATCTGGAGAAAAAATATGAAAAAAAAAAAGGCTGTTTAGTTGGTTTTCAGTGGCAGGTAATTATGAGGACATGAGAACTGAGCAGCTTTATTAAGAGGATAAAGGCTCTCTGCTCAGGATTGCAGTGCTGAGCCCGCCCTAGCGAGCCTGGCTGGGTGCCTGCAGGTAGATGAGCCGGAGGCGGCTTGCAGGACGGTTGGCGGCTGTGTCTGGGTGGATTTATTTGCCCAGAGGAGCACGGTCTGCACACGGATAGACGGATGGATGGATGGATGGTGGGGATGGATGGAGAGATGTCGGGGACGGATATCGGGGCTGGCTGCTGGCCTGCTGGCGTGGATGAATAGGTGCAAATGGGTGGCTGGCTCAATGAGACGGGGTGGGAAATGGACGGAGAGATAGCAGAAGGGATCATCGGGCGGAGCTGCAGCCCTGCGGCTCCCCGTGCCCCCCGCTGTCCTTCCTGCCGGGATTATTCCTGCTGAGCACACGGCTCTGTTTGCAGGGCCAGGTTTGCTCAGGACGTTAGGAGTTAGCAGGGTGCTGGAGCAGCCGCCAGCCAGCATCCCTGTGTCCCGGGTGCTTTCCCAAGCACATTTGTGTCCCTTCCCTGAGCCGGCAGCCCTGTTCTCCTCCCCTGGCTGTCCCCTCACCCTCTCTTTTTGCTAAATGGGATTATGGCATGCCATGGAGGGGTCGGGGTGCTGCCGGCAGCAGAGGCTCAAGTCACGGGGCACCGGGGTCGGCCGCGCACGTTTCCCAGCTCCGTCTCGTCGTGTAATCTTGTTAAATGGTCAGCGAGCATTTCCCCCGCTTCTCCCTCCCCTTTAATTCCCGATTGAAACATCAAATAAAGCTTCCCGAGGCTGCCAGCAGCTCCACCTGCTCTGGGGAGAGGAAACACCACGGTGTCCCATGTTTTGCAGCCTTATGGGGTGAATCCACCCCAAGCTCGCTTTGGGACACCTTGGGTCACCTGGCCCTGCTGGAGTGGCACTGACCGAGAGGGTCTTGGCATTATGCTCCCAGCTGGCAAGCAGCGCCTGGCTGGTGCATGAAAATAAGGTGAAAATGGGCTGAACTGCCTGCAAACGCAGCTGCAGTGTCCCAAATCTCAGAGTTTAGGGGTCGCACTCCTAAGGGAACCAGCTGGGTTTGCCATGGGGCTCTGCCACAGCCGCTGGTGCTCCTGGCCCTGCTCCTTCCCTCCTGGCCTAGCACCGGAGCAGCTCCCTCCCCTGCTTCGCTCTGCTCCATGCCACGGGGCTTCAACGAACCCCTCTGCTTCATTTCGGTGAGATGAACAGCTGAGAAAATGGAAAATTAAAGAAAAAAAATCAAAGAAAAATGCACCATTGGTCATAGGGATGCGTACAGAGCCCAGAGCCCGAATTCCTCTGCAAGGGGGATCCCGGGACAGTTCGTGGGGACGTTCCCAGGAGGGTTCTGGTGTGGGCAGCCCCTCTCCAGCTTTCAGGAGAAGAATTTTTTATCCTGCCTGTCTTAGCCCCTCATTTTTCCTTCTGCAGAGCAGAGTTCAGCAGAGGGACCACTTAAGCAGCTCCTGGGGGCTCCTGGGTGCCAGTCCCTGGGGTCTTCTCCCCTTCCCACCCCCTGCTCAGGCAAGGTGACATCGGCTCAGCCCTCGATACCCTCTGCAAATGGTTCAAGGGGAATGTTTTTTTTTGGGGGGGAGGAGGGCTGATTTTATTATAAAACTCGCTTGCATTCAATCAAATCCGTCCTGATGGGGTGGGATGGATGAAATAGGGAAATGTGGGAGGTGCGGGGCTGGCAGTCGGATCAAGTGCCCCCCCGAGTGCCGAAACATCCCGGGGCTTGGGCTGCCCTCGTGCCTCAGTTTCCCCAGCCGCAGAGGCTGGGAAATGCAGCTTCAAACTCTCGGACCATCCCCTCGACACCCCGCACCCCTGCCGGGAGCCCAGCAGGATGCGACCCCCGCGCTGCCCCGTCCTCCCCCCGCTCCCTTCTCTATTGATTTAATAAGATGGAGGGGAATTAACGGGGCCGGAGCATCGGAATAATGAAAGATGAACAAAGGGGCAGCGCTAGCAAAGATGCTGCCAGCTTTTAATGATGAGGCCGGGCAGATCCCCCGCTAGCTGTCCCTTTGGAGTGGCGATTAAGAACATACTGTTATTGTTAAGGCAGAGAGATAAATCCCCGCACCGTTTCTGATGTGATCAGCCGGGGCTTCTCCCTACAATTTGTGATCCTATTGTGGACGGTGTTTGCCCTGGGCAAGGAGAGTCTGGGAACCACTTATGAACCATCCTTTGGTCATTAGCCTCCTCATTAGGAGAGAACAATGTCGGGGAGAGAAGATAATTGAAGGGAGCAGCGGGCTGATGGCGCACTCGGGACTGTCCCAGGGCTGCCTCGGTGCCGAGCTGCTTTTCTAATTCCCAATTAATTTGGAATGCGGGGCTTCGGGATGCTCCTCGCCCTCGTGGCGAGCTGGTGGTGAGCTGGTGGCGAGCATTCTGGGGTCCCCCCGACACTCAGCAGCCAGCCTGCTGCAGCCCCCCAGGGCTCCATCCTACAGCTTTTGGGGCAGGACCCGCTGTACCCCACAGTTTTTGGGGCAGGACCTGCTGTACCCCGCATTTTTGGGGTAGGACCGGCTGCAGCCCGGTGCCGGAGCACGGAAAGCCCCCGGGGACCAGCTCGGGGAGAAGCAATTCCTCAGGATGCTTGACATTATCAAGTGCTAATGAGAGCTGGATGGGGCTGAGGTGCTTTGCAGCCCATTACCCCAAATTAACCTGACAATGCAGCCGGGGCCAGCGTCTGCGGGCCGGCTGGGTTGTGTATTGCCTGTCTGGGGCCGGGGGCAGGAGGATGCTGCCCTCCGCCTCCCCCCCCCGTAAAGGAGCATCACCCCCTTTTGCAGGCTCGGTTTCGGTGGCCTGCAGCCAGTGGTCAGGGGGCTGGCAAGCAGAGGAGCTGCAGCAAGGCGATGGGAATGGCGAGGACAGGGGGAGAGGACAGTCCCCTTTGCAGGATGGTGCATGGCACATCTTTCTCGGAGGAAACACCTTCCCAGCTCCTCCTGTCCATCCTTTTCCTCCCCATGCCGCTGCTTGCATGGGGCTCTCATGGCCCAAGCAGTGAAGCAAACCAGGGGCAAGCGACATTTCGCTGCCATCCCAGCGGCCATCCCAGTGCTGGCACCAATGCTGGGTGATGCACGGGGCTGGCCGTGCTCCTGCTGCCTGTGAATCGGGCTCCCACTGCTGTGCCATGCTCCCAGATGCCATCCCTCCTGTCCTCTCCACGATTTGGGTCTCTTAATGGCACCTCGCAAGGTGCCGAGGCTCCAGAAGGCGAAGTGTTTGGTGGCCTGTGGGGCTTGCCAAGGGCAACCAGCACCAGCGCCGTGCTCTGGAGGTCTCTGTCACTCCCTGGGACCTTGGTCGAGGTGGCAAAGCCACCCCCGTGTCACAGCCCAGCACCGGCACAGCTCCCCGAGGAGAAAGCACACACAGAAATAATGCCTGGCCCGAGGAACTTCTCTTCGCTAGATTTTGTGATGCGAGGACCAACACCTTGGTTATCCCCCAGGGAGAAACCCCACGTCGCTTCGTGCAGCGTGGACGAAGCCCAGCTCCCCTCTCCCCGTGGGGATCCGTTTTGGGATGGGGGAGCCACCAGCTCCCAGGGTCCCCCGTTTGGGGATGCTCCCCGCCGCCGTTCCGCGGGCACCACCGCGTCCCCACCCGGGCTGTTGGGTTGTTGGGATCCTGGGGGCGATCGTAGGAGCAACGGCTGCCAAAATCCATCACGGGGGTAAAGCTGGCGCTCAGCACCCCATTTCTAAACCAATTTTGTTGCTTGAAAGCAAAAGGCACGAGCTCATCTCCCCACTAGGCCCTGCCCCAGAGGATGCTTGGCGCCGGGGCGATTTTCTCCCCCTCGCAGGATGCCTCCCGGCCCGGATTACGAATGCACCGAGCCCCGCTCACGTTTTCGCGTGTGCTTGCTGTGGGTTTGGGGAAATTTCCGCCCCAGCTTTCGCCCACCGGGAAGGCTCGAGGCTCGAGCAGGGTGGCGACGGGGTCCGACAGAGGCTAGGTGTGAAATTTCTCATGGGCGAACAAGCGAGGGCGGCGGGGCGCCCAGGAGAAGGGGGGACGGAAAAGAGGAGGGGGGGGGGGGAGCGCAGGAGGAGAGAAAGCAGCAGCCGAGGAGAGACAAAAATCCCCAAAGCAGCGAGCCGGTTTGAAGAGTGGGGCGTTTTCTATGGGGGGATTGTAAAATGCGCTCTCTCTTTCCCCTTTGCAGGGGGGAACGAGGGCCCCCACTCTATCTGATAGTCATTAGCATCAATTAGCCCCGTTTGAAGTAGGCAACATCTTTGTCTCCGTGCAAAAAAAAGAAATAAAAAAACCTTTCAGGGAGCCCACAATAACATCTGGAGCAAGGAGAGGCTGAGCTCAAGTTCCCCACTTTCATCTCTTGTCGAGGTACTTGGAATGTTAATGCAGCCTCATTCTTTAATGGAGTTATCAGGAAATGCTTTTCACCCCCTTCCCTTTGCTCAGGGGGGGATGTTTACAAAGGGCTGGGGGCTTTTTTTTTTATTCTTATTTTTTGCTGTTTTGTTGTTGGGATTTGGGGGGGCCCCCCCCTTCAAAAGCTTTCCCCTCCCCTTTTATTTTCTGCGCTCTCGAAAAACAAAACCGGGGAAAAAAATAATAAAATAAAACACACCCCCAAAAATCATAATAAAAAATAAATAAAAGAGGATCAGGGTCCGTCCTTTCATCTCCCCTTCGCAGCCCCTGCAGAAGCTCCTGCGGACGGGGTGGGCCAGGAGAGGCTCAACCTCCCCGTGCGGGGCCTGGCTGCTGGGTGCTACATTTCCCAAGTCGTTACCAGCGGGTGAAAATTTCCAGCTTTTTAACCGAAATGCATTAGCTGAGCACACAGCGCTAATGGGAACCGGGGCGCCTCGTTAGGCGGCTCGAGGGGGAGAAGCCGAGCGGAGAAGTCGCCTTTTGCCGTCTGTCCATCCTTCCACCCTTCCACCTGCAGGGTGGAAACGTCGATAGCAAGGGCATCTCTCCCACCTCTTCCCATGGGGAGCTAAGTAGTGGCATTTCTGACTTCCTAGAAGGAGAAAAAAAAATAATAATTAAGAGATTTCACAGCCTCCGAATATATATTAAAAAAAAAAGCCCAGGAAAAGTCCTTTATAACCGTGTTTTAATCCACGTTTTAATCTGGACAAAGCAGAGCCAGGAGCTGCGAATCCCTCGCACCTTTTCCTCGGTGGATCTTGTTTTTTGGGGAGAGGTTTCGGCGCTCGCCCAGCTTTGAACGTGTGATTTCAATTAGGCGCACGGTTCCCCGCCGGCAGGGCCGGGGCTGCGTGTTTGGATAGGGGGCAATAAAGCGGCAGCTGTATTTATTCGCTGATTTTTGAAGCTGCCGTGGAAGGCAGGATGCTAAACGGGAGGAAAAAAAAAAAAAAAGCGTTTCAAAGGCAAACCTGAGGGATTCCTTTGTCCCTCCCGGAGGCTCCCGGAGCCATCGCCGGGTTGCTGGCACGCCAGCAGGGGAATGACGCCGACGCAGCCCCAAAATGTCCATTTCCCTTGAAATTCTCCAATTGCTTAAAACCCCGAGCTGCTCCTTTCTGGGGAGGTCTATTTCCCTGGGTTAGGCAACGAAAAGAAACTGAAAAGTGTGAGCAGCCTGCGTGGATCCCCCATTTAAGGCAGGATTTCCCGGGGACAGCTCGCCCGTGCATACGCTTAGTGCTGGGTTATTAAACCGTGGGGGATTTGGGCTCCGCGTTTCCAACCTGGTCGCTCCGGGCTGGGGATTTCTCCGCGTTCGTGAACAACAAAACGATATTTTGGGGGCGAATTCTGTGCTCGTGGAGGCGTCCGCGCCGGCTGCGGGTTGCCATCGTGTTGGGGGGGTGATTTCGGAGGGAAGGTTTTTTTTTTTTTTTGGGGGGGTTGGGTGAGATTTTGGAACGAGGGGCGTCGGGGAGGGTTATTATGGAAGGAGGGGTTTGGGGGGTGTTATTTCGGGAGGAGGGGTGTCAGGGTGTGTGTTATTTCCGAAGGAGGGGTCGGGGGGGGGGGGTTATTTGGGGAGAAGGGGTGAGGTGGGGGTGTTATTTCAGAAGGAGGAGTGTTGGGGGGCTGTTATTTCAGGAGGAGGGAGTTGGGGGGTGTTATTTCGGGATCAAGGCTGTTGGGGGGGGGCTGTTATTTTGGGAGGAGGGGTTTTGGGGGCTGTTATTTCGGGAGGAGGGCTTTGGGGGGCGTTGGCCCGGCCGGGGGGGGGGGGGTGTCCGTGCGTCCCGGAGGTGTGGGGCAGCCCCCCGCCCCCGTTTTGCATACGGGAGCGCGCCCCTTCCCCGCCGCCCCATATAAACCCCTCGGGCCGGCTGCCGGCAGCAACCTCGGGCCATGCCGCCCCCCAGGACCCCCAGGACCCCCTTCCACATCGAAGCGATCCTGGCCGCCCCCCCCCGGCCCGTCCCCGCCGCCCCCTGCCCGCAGCCCCCGAGCTGGCCGGGGCCGGGGGCGCTGCCGGGGGCTTGGGGCTGGGGCTGGGGCTGGAGCTGGGGAGGCAGCGGCGCAGGTGAGAGGGGATCCGGGAGGGGGCCGGGGGGGGGGCTCCCTGCTCCCTGCTCCCCAGCCCCGTGTCGGGGGGTGGCTGGCCCCAGAATTGCCCTTTTTCCACCCCTGCTCTGCGGTTTCATCTCCTGCAGCCTCTCGGCCGACCCCCGGGTAGAAGGGCTGGGCTGGAGGAAGAGAAGGGGGGAGAGAAAAAAATCCCTAATAATTATTTTTCCCCCTTCGCACTCGGTAATTACCAGCCATGTACCCCCGACATTAATAACTGATGGGGGCAAAGCCAGCCCCTGGTGGGGTTTAGTCCCTCCTGGTCGCTTTGGGGCACGGGACAGTCCCCTTGGCTACTCCTAGCCCTGACCGAGGGCTGCTTCAGTTGATGGAACTGATTTTTTTTCTTTCCACCCACAAAAAAAGGTAGGTCAGAGGTTGGACTAGGTGATCTTGGAGGTGTCTTCCAACCTAGGTGATTCTGCAACGTGTGGTGCCCCAAAGTCCTGGGTCCTCCTTCTCCCACAGCCGCCCTGGGCTTTGGGACCGCTTTGGGACCATTTTGGGACCGCTTTGGGACCATTTTGGGACCCACTGGCAGCAGTTTTGCAGCACCTGGCCCCCACAGCTTGTTGTGTTCCTCGTGCAAGAGCACCCGAGGAAAATGTTACTGGCTGTGGGTAACATTTACGCTGTGAACGATGCTAACACACCACGCTGTGTTCTTAGGGAAGGGTATGGCAAGTTTGGGATCAGAATCATTAAGGCAGTGGATAGCTGCCCCCTCCTTCTTCTTGAAATTGTCAGCATTCAGAGCGTGATCCTCTGTTGCACAACCAAAACCTGCCGCCAAGCACGGATTTTTACCTGTACCAGGAATTCTGGTCTGATCCTGGCAGCTACAATATTCAGACACCAGAAGTAGTTGCTATCTGGATCTTTTTTTAACTACTTAGCATAGCTATTTAACAAGTTCTTTCTTTTACCAGACAGCACCGTTAGAGCTGTGTTTGTTACTCGATGTATTATTATTAAATATAGAGATACGAAAATACAGTTGAACGGTTTGCAAAACCATTTTTCACAAAGTATTTCATGTTTGCAGTCACACTCACTGTTATCCCAAGCATCAAAATAGGGAAAAGGTGAGGCCGGTGAAATTATCTGAACGCTGAAAATAGTGTGTGAGTGCAGCTGGGGTTGCCAAGCTGGCACAAATCCTTACAGGCACGCAGAACTTACACCCAATTAATGACACGAACGAGGTCAAGGTGCCTGTTTGTGCCTGGAGAATGTGTCAGTCCTTGCAGGAGGGGAGTCAGCGTCCTTCTGTACAGCATGTCCCTGAGAGACAAAGGAGCTGTTGGCTTTCCAAGACTTGTTACACCGCTGAACGGTGGTGGCACCAGTTACCACCAGTGACCAGGGGGCTCACCTATGTGGTCCCACTGCCTGGAGCCTTTCTGGGGCTCAGAAGAGGAGCAGAAGTTCCCCATCCAGCAGCTCAGGGACTCGACCGTCCCTCAGTGCTTTACACCCAGCTGTGCAGTCCTGGCAGTGACACCGGGGACATGTGGCTCATGGAGGGTCCCTGGGGGGACAGGGCTGGCTGCAGACACGGACCTGGGGGTCACAGCCCCACTCCTGTTCATGGAGATGTGTGCGAGTCAGGATCTGTGCGGGCAGGATGAGATTTAGGACCAAAAGCAGCACTGCTCTTAGGCTGGTGCCAGCAGATCCTGTGACGGTGCTGTATTGTGTGTTAATTAGGTAATTATTGTTATCATCGGGCCACAACTAGGCAGGGGGCTGTGCTAGACGCAGGGAGCAGATCCCGCTGATGGTGCTGTGGCTCCTTCACCCTGCTGAGGGACCGGGATGAGGAGGTGAGGACCCGCTCTGGGTGCAGCTCTCCTGCATTGGGCCAGCTTCAGCATCTTCCCCCTGCTTGGCCAAGGGAAGGGTAGGAGCAGGGGGCTGGCACGGGCAGAACTTCCCCTGGAGCTGTTTGTGATGAGGGACTTCTGTGGTGGAGGTGGCATTTTGGCATTCAGCAGCTCCTGATGGACTTCATAACGTTACAGAGATCCTGTAAAAGGGTTAAACCCTGCTCATATTGACTGATTTCTTCGGGTCTGGCTGCGTGTCCAGGACTGTTCTAGGTTGTACCTGTTTGTGGGGACATCTCTGCTTTGCTTTTAGTGCTCCTTCCCCAAAACCCCCTTCGGTGCGGTGTGCTGCAAGGCAGCTAGCTGTGTTTGGGTTTCATCTGGAGCAGAAGCAAGCAGGGCATGGCACTTGCACAGGGCTGGAGGAATGGCCCCGACCACGCAGACTGCTTCAATCCCCCTTTCTTGCAGGTCTGGAGTTGTCTCACTGCGTAGGGACCGATCCCCTGGGCCCCTCTGGGCCCTGGAGGTCCGGGGGCCCCTGCAAGATGAAGAGGGTCCGCACGGTCTTCAAACCAGAGCAGCTGGAGCGGCTGGAGCAGGAGTTCCTCAAGCAGCAGTACATGGTGGGCACGGAGCGGGTCGACCTGGCTGCAACTCTGCATCTCACGGAGACTCAGGTAAGAGACGGGGCAGCTGGGGACGATCCTTTTTATTATTTTTAAAGAAGAACAAAAGCATTTAGGTGCACAAAGCTGTTTGCATGGGAGTTCGAGCTGGGTAGGACTAATGTAGAGTATTAAGATCCTCCGGAGACCATTTCTGCAGTATAGATCCTTGCATGACACTGGATCTAAAGCTTTTTCTGCTCTTCCCTGTATGTTTCTGAAGACCTCGGGCTAAGCTGTTGTGCCTTTTTCCTGCTAGGTGAAGGTCTGGTTCCAGAACCGGCGGATCAAATGGAGGAAGCAGAGCATGGAGCAGAAGAAGGCAAAGCTGGCGCAGTTCGGGGTGATGCAGCCTGCCTCCGCAGACTCGACGGACGTCAAGGACCACGAGGAGGACACCGTGGACGTTGAGCTTTGAGCAGCTGGTGGGATTCAGCTGCCACTGTTGTTTTTGCAGCCGTGCCTGCATGATAGAAGTGTGCTGGGGATGCAAGCAATTTTGTGCTTGCTTGGTCCAAGCTAGACTTAAATCTCTCAGTCTGAGAGAACCGCAGCTGGCTGGGAGGAGCCCCCCGAGTGCAGAGACCCCTCTTTGGTAGCCAGGTTCCACCATTCCTGGGGTTCATCACCAGGCCAGCTGCAATGATGGTGCCATCGTTGTGGCAAGGCGTGTGATCGCGTTTGCTGTTGAAGTGCCAGGGAGCACAAACAGCTTCCAGTAGAGAGGCTGGGGTGATAATCAGGCGGTGTCTGTGAAGGCTGTGAGCGTGAGGGTATTTGAACTCAGGGTGTTGCAGGTGACTGTGTGCTCCTAAGGGGGATACCTGTGCTGGGAGGAGAACCAGCCCTGGTTGTTTCTGCTGGACATCTGGATTCACGTTTGATACTGAGATCACAGCAACAAAAAAAAAGTCAAAGTTGTAACCTCCTTTGCTCCCACCACTTTATTGTCATTATCGTATTTATGTTCATATATTATCCTTGCAGTATGATGAACAGGGTCTGGTCCTGCCCCTGGAGCAGAAGTGCCTCCTGTCTTGTGCCTTGCTGTATTTTTGCCTTCATTTTGCCTTCCAAACCCCCGTGGGTCCCTCAGCCTTCCGACACTGCCTTACTTCACCACAGCGTGCGCATGCTACCGCAGCAGGGAGTAAGGGACTCCCCCGGCTTGCTGAGGTGCAGGGATCAGGGCTGTTATAAAACCAGAGCCTTCCAACACCTCTGCTGCTTCAGACGGCCCCCTGCCCCTCGGCCAGATGTGCTGATCCCGGCCCAGACGGCAGCTGCTCTCTTCTCTCCTCGTTATTTACACCACGGTGCTGCGGGAAGCAGCACCTGGAGTGCTTGGCGAGCACATCTGTAACCACGCGCTGCTGTATGGTGGGTGGAAGGGCTCTGAGGGGCTCAGACTAAATAATTGTTGGGGCTTTCCTGTCTGTTTTAGTAATTCTTTGGGGCTGGTGCCCACACCGGCGGCAGCTAAGCACTCTGGCTGTCACCTTGCAGTCCCAGGGTGCCGCGAGCTCAGGATAATTCATCGTGCCTCCTCCTCGCCCACAACACTGTATATCACTTTACTCTTATTTATAGAAATAACTTTTTTTTTTCCTTGGTAAGTGTTATTTATTTGCTTTGTTACTTAATAAAAATAGCGTATTTTGAAAAAGAAATGGGACTGGGTGGGGATGGCAGGGTTTGGCATCACCTTGGTTTCTAGGTGGGCAGCGATGCCTTGGTGGCTTCTTGCCCCACAATGAGGATGGGCTCTCCATCCTTTTTGTTGTGCTTGGTTTTCTGTTGTTTCCCGGAAAATTGATTAAAAAAATAAATAAAAAATGGAAACCTCCTAATAAGACTCCTGTCGCCAAAAAGGAACAGCTGCTCTCAAACAGCAGAAGCCATCAAAATGTGCTTTCCTCTCACCCATTTCCATTAAGTGTCAGAAAGCAGGGGGTAGGGGGAACATATTTCCAACCACTTTAATTTTAATGAGAAATTTATTCAAACAAAAAAAGCACATGTATTTCCATCCTCCCCCCCATTACATATTTTTTAATGGAAATTGATAGCCCATGTTATGGTTGAAAGTAGATTTTTTTTTGTCCAGTTCCTGCAGAATCGGGACTGCGTTTATAGCAAGGAATGCCACATTGGGTTAGCATGGGCTCAAGCTGATACTCCTACACTGTGACTTTCCACTGAAAACTTAAGAAAAGAGGACATATAGCGCTATTATTACGTTAATGGCTCCTCTTGCTGCTGTTAGCGTGAATATGCTATTAAAATAGTAAAAAAGTAGCATTTATTCACCTGCGCCCCCGTCCTTGTTGCAGGACTGCGGGCATGGCGTAGCAGAGCAGCGCTCCCAACAGGGCCTCGCAGGAAAATAATAATAATAAAAAAAGCTAAAACGATTTTAAGCACTTGGAGGAGAACTACAAGCCGACAGTGACACCTAGTGACACCGAAAAAAACCCCAAAGCTCCCCAATTGAACCATCCCACGTTCCCAAACCCGCGATCAAGGAGCGGGGCTGAGTGCAAGCGGGCTCTGGCAGCGCCGGCATGAATTAAAGTATGATTAAATACACCTAAACTCTCTGTTTTCGTGGATTTTTGGAGTTTGCAGACGGCGGGCGGATGTTACCGTGTGTAAATTTTGGGTTTATTTTGCAGAAGGCTGGGCCGGTTTTGAAGGCAGCGGGACGTGTCTCCTCACACCGTGAGGGGCACAGCGCCTTCTCGCCTGACAGGGGCTGTCCCTCCACGTCAGGGTGGTTAAAAAAAATCAGTGATTTATAGTGGAGAGCCAGTCACGCTCCCGGCTGACAGTGGAGGCGGCCCCGGCCCCGTTTGGAGGATTTATTTTTTATTTTTTATTTTTTTGGAGGGGACCAGGGTGGCGACGAGGTGAGGGGAGGGCTAAGATGGCGGCTGGCCCCCGCCCGGCCGCCCTTCGGCCAAGGGGCTGAGGGGGTGAGGGCGGCCGCGGCCCCGGGCCGGTGAGAAAGAGAAGGAGGAGGAGAAGGAGGAAGAGGAGGAGGAGAAAGAGAAAGAGGAGGAGGAGGAGGAAGCGCTTCCCGCCCCCGGCGGGTCAGAGCGGGGAAGTCGCCGCCCGAAGATGGCCGCCGCGGCGGGGGACGTGTGCGGCTCCGCGGCGGGAGCCCAGCCCGGGGCCGCGGCCGAGGCTCGGTTCATCAGCAGCGCCAAGGTGAGCCCGGCCCGAGGGGCGTCCTGCCTTCCCCCTGTGCCTCAGCTCTCCTCCTTCGTTCCCTTGGCCCCTCGGGGCCACCACAGCCCCGATGGATCCCAGCGGATCCGGTTGGTAGAGGGGGAAAAACCTCGGCGCTGCCTCGCTGGGGTCGCTCCCTGCCTCGCCTCAGCCAGCGCCGTGCCCGGGCGGGCTCGGTTTTGGGGTGAAAACCTCGCCGGTGGGGTTCGGTTTAAGATATGTGGCCCCTTCCCGGCTCCCCTGAACCACGTTTCATCCCTCACAGGGGAAAGGCTTGTTCGCCACCAGGAGCATCCGCAAAGGGGAGACCGTCTTCGTGGAGCGGCCGGTGGTGGCCTCCCAGTTCCTCTGGAACGCCCTGTACAACTACCGAGGTGAGGCGATGGCAGCCGCCGGGTTTATCAACAACTTGTTTTTATTTTTATTTTTTTTCCAAAGGAACGGCTTTTGGGTGGGTTTCGGCACCGCCAGGCGCGCGGCACTGCTGGCGTTTTGCTTTGCGCTGAGCTGTCGACAGGCTGAAAGAGCAGGAATGGTTTGAGGGGATAAACACCCAGCCGTCGAGCTGGAAAAAAGCACCACATGCCACCGAGGGGGTCAGGACCCCGATTTTTGGGTGGTTTGGGTGACAATCCTGATTATCCCTGCACCAGGTACAGTTGGCAAGGCTGCCAGTGTTCTCTGGAGGTGTGAAAATGCAGAGCACTGGTTGGAAGAGCAAGGTTTTAAACTTTTTTAGTGTATGTGGCTTAAACTGCTCTGCTGGGCTGGTTCTTTTGGGTGCCGGGCAGAAGGAGGAGATACGGTGTGACCTGGAGAAAAGAAATGCAAAAGTGGGGTTTGTACACGAGCCGAGCCTTTGTACAGAAGCTGAACCAAGCAGATCCTGCTGTCTGCTGAGCTGAACCGGAGATCAGCAAAATGAGGATGCTTGTCATGTGCGTCATACAGCCCGTAAACACGTGTCTCACTGGGGTTTCTGGTTGTGTTTTCTCCCCCCAGCCTGTGATCACTGCCTGCGGGCTTTGGAGACGGCGGAGGAAAACGCCCAGCGGCTGCTGGGGAAGAGCTCCCTGGTGCTGCCTCACCCGGAGCAGTGCAGCATCCGGAAAGACCTGCACCAGCAGTGTCCCCGCTGCCAGGTACGGGGCTACCGGGAGGGATCGTGGCCTGGCTGGGGTCTCTGACTCCTTTATAGCATCTGGCCAGGCCCTCAGTCCACCTTTTTGCCCCCAGATGGGTTTCTGCCTTTCCCTTTCTGCATCGCTAAAGAGCTGGGGCTCAGACGGTCAGGGAGGGGACACAGCTGGGCCCAGGAGCCCTTTTCCTGCTGCTGTAGCCAATGCTGGGCGCTGTGCCCCTCGCTCTAGGTGACGTACTGCAGTGCTGAATGCAGGCAGGCCGCTTTGGAGCAGTACCACCAGGTCCTCTGCCTCGGCCCATCCCGTGATGACCCCACGCACCCCCTCAACAAGCTGCAGGAGGCATGGAGGTAGGGGATCGACCTGCCTGTTGCTCCATGGGCAGAGGCGGTGGCTCTAGTGCCACAGGCTGGGTGACGCTAACTTGGGACCAGGGCTGAAGACCGTCCTTGCTTTGCATCCCTGCATGGGGTGGCTGGAGGGACCTGGTGGCTGTGGGACGCTGCTGTGCTCCGCAGCCCTACCTGAATTTGTGTCGGCGGTGCTGGGGTTCGGACACGGGCTGAGCAGTTCTTATTTTTCATCCAGTAAAGGGCTACAGAGTCCTGAGCTGCGCATCGCTCACTCCTGCAGTTTTGTAGCATGCCTGCACATCTCCAGCTGCTTGGAGATCTGCCTCACAGAACTCCTGCATGCACATAAATTGTTGTCCCTGCTTGCAAATGACAAAATGGGCGCAGAGGGGAGAAGTGACACCCCTGCCCCAAACCTGGTCACAAACCCTGACTCTTGTTGCAGTCTTTGGCTTTGTGTGGGACCAGGGCTATTCCCTGGGCTCTGGTTTAGCAGAGCTGTAGGGGATTGTTTGTATCCTCTGGGCTTCCAGGTGGGTGCAGGCTTCTCTCCCTGGGCTGGCCGCTTTGGTGATGAGCTCAGGCCTGACCACCAGCAGTTGCCCCTGCCTCCCTCCAGATTTTTGCTTCCATACCAGCACTGATCTCATCTTTCTTCTCTGTTATTCTCCAGAAACATGCATTATCCGCCGGAGACTTCCAGCATCATGCTGATGGCCCGGATGGTTGCCACTGTCAAACAGGTACGGCTGTAGTTTGAGTCCACGGCTGCTGGTGTGAGGTTTCTTTCTCCTGTTGCGGCTGTTATTTCCAGGGACTGATCTCTGTTTCCAGCAGCTGGCAGAGCGCTTTCCTTCTTGAAGAGATTTCAATGTCTGGTGATCCCTGGTTGTAAGGACAGCAGGCAGCAGAGGATGCTTCTGTGTCCTGAGCCAAGCAGATATTTTTTTTTTTTCCCATACCAAATTAATTAGGCAGGATGGAACCCTTCCTTTGGCTCTGTTTCTTTGGCCTGGCTTTCTCGATGCTTTCGCTGGCAGTAAACTGCGGCCATGCAACTGCTTCTGGTGGCTGGACACCAAAAGAAAAGCAGGCTGGACACCTCTGAGCTCAGCGGGGCTCGTCCTCTCCTCCCGCTCTCCTGGCAGGGGAATAAAGCGGTGTTGGTGCAGGGTTTGCTTGATTCCCGTTTCAGGCGAAGGACAAGGACTGGTGGATCAAGGCCTTCTCCCAGTTCTGCAGTAAGACGGCAAACGAGGAAGAGGAGATCGCGCACAAACTGCTGGGGGACAAATTTAAGGTGAGAGCCTGGCAGCACGTGGATACGTCGAATGCTGGGAATTCTCCAACCTGCCCTCTTCTTATCTGTGTCAGGGGTCCTGTTACAGCTGGGATGGGAGACGCTGGAAGCCCTCAGAGCAGGGCACAGAGCTCTGTTTGGGGCTGGCACAGAGGAAGCAGGTTGCTCAGAGGGCTTCGGGGTTACGATGCTGCAGCAGAACCTGCTGTCCCTGTCTGTTGTGGGACTGCTTCAGCTCTGGGAACGGGACAGGGTGGTATTGAGCTGCTGAGTGTCACCTCAGCAGGTGGTTTTGCTGCTAAAATGAGTGGCTCTTTGCTGCTCCAAGGGCGTCAACCTCCAGCCCTGCAGGGAAGGACGAGGAGCCTGACTCCTGAGCCTCCTGGCTTGTGCAGGCCTTGGCTGTCAGCCTGGGTCTGACTCCTCGTGGTGGCAATCCACCCTAGTGGTGTTCCCGTGTTCCGCCAGGGCCAGCTGGAGCTGCTGCGTTTGCTCTTCACTGAAGCCCTTTACGATGAACATCTCAGCAGGGTGAGTTGAGTTACCTGCCAGCTAACTCAGGAGCGTGGCAGGACCTTCTTTTGGGTGCCAGTTCCCGCGGGTCACGTCTGCCCTGGGACTTTGCCCCTTTCTTGCTTCCCCCAAAGCTCCCTGTGGGGTTTGGGGTGCACGCGGGGCGAGGTGCTGCTGCAGGCTGGCCTGGCCTCGGCTGATTTCTCATCTCCCTTCTGCAGTGGTTCACTCCAGAAGGCTTTCGGTCTCTCTTTGCCCTCGTTGGGACCAACGGCCAAGGCATAGGAACCAGGTAATGAGGCTTCCTGGGTGGTCGTAGGGCTGTGAAAATGAGGCGTGGAGGGGGTGCACAGCCTGCAAATCCGCATTGGCCTCGGTAATGTCTGGGTTTGGATGTGAGAGGTGGGGTTGGGGGAGCAAACTCGGAAGCAGTCCTTCATTTCAGCTCTGTCCAGCCCTCTGGTGTCCCTCTGCCAGACCGTGGCCACTTGAAGCCGCTGAGTTTAACCCTCAGATCCCCCACGCGAGGTCCCCACCGTGCCCCAGCAGCGCTGTGGGGCTGTAGCGGTCTTTGTCCACTTCCTAACAGCTCTCTGAGCCAGTGGGTGCACGCTTGCGATGCGCTGGATCTCCCCATGCTGCAGCGAGAGGAGCTGGACGCCTTCATCGACCAACTCTACAAGGACATCGAGAAGGGTGAGGGCCCGACGCGGCCGTGGGCAGTGTCTGACAGCGCTGTGCGCGCGGCTCCGGTGAGGTCGGTGCGATCGGAAGGCTTATCCGAGGGATCCCGTTTGGAAAAAGAGCATTTATGCTCAGCACCCAAAGCCCTGCCCATGCTGTTTATTTGGCTGAGTACAGGGACAGGCAGCGAGCGCGTGCCTGAACGGGGAGTGCGAATCTTCACGTCCTCCATCCCTCCCGGCGGGAAGGGCGCGGGGCTTTGGGAACCACCCCAAAAAGCAGCGCTGGCTGGGGGGTGTTTTCGTGCTGCACGTGTGGCAGAGCCCGAACAGCCCCCACAAAGCCTTACCCTCCTCTCTCTGCTGCAGAATCGGGAGAGTTCCTCAACTGCGAGGGATCGGGTCTCTACGTGCTGCAGAGCTGCTGTAAGTATAACGCGAGGGCTGCGAGAGGAACTGGCAGCCAGGGGAGGGTTGTGCCGTGCTGGCTGTGCTCTGCTGGCCTGATTCACCTTTCGCTGGTCCCCAGCGTGAGTGGACAGTGCAGTGCTGGTGTCCCCCGTGCAGGTGGGGTGGCCGCAGCGTTGTGCTGACACATCCTTAGCCCGGTTGTAGCCCCCCCCCGGTCGGAGGCACTGCTTCCCACATGCCCCTGGCCACCAGTAGCCAAAGGAGCAGGGTTTGGCCAGCAAAACTGGCCTGGTCCTGGGCCACCTGGGACAGCTGGCACGAGCCCCCCCTGGTGTTTTGGGTCCCTGGACGTTCCCTTTGCCTGGAGAAGCCCCGGCAGCTGTGGTTGGTGTCCCCCCCAGGTAACCACAGCTGCATCCCCAACGCCGAGACGTCCTTCCCGGACAACAACTTCCTCCTGCATCTGACGGCTCTGGAGGACATCGAAGCAGGAGAGGTGAGGCAGATGCGTGCGGGTGAACCTGGTGGTTCCCTGCGTTCACCACAAACCCCAGCCCTGTACCTCCTGCGCTGTCCTGGCACAGGATGAGGTGAATTTGAGCCTTATTCCACGTAGGCGCCGCTTGACCCCACGTTTCCACGTGGCGTTCGGGGTGACCGGTACAACCTGCGCTGCTTTGGGTTCGTAGGAAGTGGCTCTCAGCCCGGCCCTTTTTCTCTTTGCTCGCAGGAAATCTGCATCAGTTACCTGGACTGCTGTCAGAGGGAGCGGAGCAGACACAGCCGCAACAAGATTCTCAGGTAGGGGCTGCTCGAAGGGGCAGATGGCCTCCACCGCGTCTGAGCATCGTCGAGGCCCGTAAGCTCGTTAGGTCTGTGCCCGTCTCACCTCCCTCCCTCTTTTCTCCTGCCCCCTCTCGCAGGGAGAACTACCTGTTCACCTGCTCGTGTCCCAAGTGCCTAGCGCAAGCCGACGATCCCGACGTGACGTCGGACGAGGAGGAGGAGGGCGAAGGGGAGACGGACGACGCCGAGCTGGAGGACGAGATGACCGACGTGTGATCCTGGCCCCGGGCGGGAGGAAAGGGACGGGAGAGAGGAAAGGGGCCTCCCAGAGGCAGCAGCTTTAATGTTAAAACAGGGTTGTGTTGTGGGTTTCGGGGGGGAGAGGCTCCGTGCCAGCGGTAGGCGCGTGTCGGAGCGGGGCAGCGAGGGAGCCGGAGGCAGGCCCCGCTTCCACCTGCCCTTGTGCTCTGTGCGTGTGCGTGCGTGTGTGAGGCCACCCCCATCCTCCCTGCCAGGACCGGGTGTGAGCCAGCAGCCCCCCGCCTCGTCCCGGTGCTCGCAGGGGAAGCTGAAGAGGCTCTGGGGTAGGGGACAGCGCGGTGCTCACGCTGCGGCCACCCCCGAGGCTGCTCCCGGGTCTGTGCCGGGCGTGGGCGCGGAGGAGCGCCTCCTTTCCTACCCCGCGGGGACGAGGGGAGTGTGTGTGTGCGTGTTTGTGCACGAGGGGTACTATTTAATGTCTGTATTAGCACTATCTACACACACCGAGGAGCTGGGGGACTTAAGTAGGCTCCATTCCACGCCTCGGCTCGGCGAGCAACAAGAGAGGGGCAAAACGGGTTTGAAGGTGGGGCAAAAACGCCTCGGGGGGGCTCAGACACCCGCCGGGTGGACCAGCAGCCCTCCCTCAGCTCATCCTTCCGCTGACACAGCCTTGCTGGGCTGTTCGGGGAGGGCTGGGACTTGCAAGCAAATCCATCCCTCAAATCCCAGAAAACGTTCGGGGTTTCGCAGCGAGCCATTCCCCCAGGCTGTCAGGAGGAGGATGAGCACGAGGGGCGGCCTCCTGCTTCCACGTGGGAAGAAGGACGCTTGCTACCGGGGCCCTGCACCGAGATGTCACCACAGCTGAGTGTTGTCACCCGTCGGGAAGGAGACAGCTCCCAGCAGGCTGGGAAGCACTCGGGGTGTTTTTTCCCCAGCCTGCTTTTTTTTTTTTGGAGCTGTTTTCCAGCCCGTTTCCTTCCAGTGGTGTTTGCGGGAGCGAGGGCGATGCTGCAGCTGGGCGCCTCTGCCACGACCATCGCTGCCAGCCCCGCACCCCTCCGCTCGTCCCTGGCCTCGGGTGGCCCCGGGCCCTTCAGTGTTGGTAATAAACTGAGCCTGGTGAGACCCAGGGCTGTGTCTTCCGTGCGGTTACGGGGCAGGGAGGGAGAGAGCAGCTAAAAAAAAGCTGTGGTTCAGGATCTTGTGGGGGCACGGGAAGGGCTGAGGGCAGACACGAGCCCTGCCACAGCTGCAGGAGGCAGCTTGGGTAGCGTACTGGGGAAAAAAAGGGCTGAAATAGTTCTGTTATCCGCAGCTGCTAAAAAAAGAGAAGCTCCCTTTTCTCTAAAACTTGTCCAGACTTCATTAGCTCAGACAAAAATACACAGGGGCCGGGCGAGCCCTGCTCGTACAGACCGAGCCCGTATCAAGCTCCCTCCCCTCCCCTCCGGGCTGCCTCCGTGTAATACTGCATCCCTCCGAATCAGCAGCGCAAGCTACCGTCGGCATCGTTAAAATGGTCCTCGGGGAAGCGCTGGGCCGTCCCCTCCCTCCCAAAAAAGTCCCTACAAAGGTTGCTCGGTTGCTCAAGGTCCCACCTCGGGCGCTGGGGTTTCGTCCAGCTCCACGCCAGCACGAAGATCTTCCCGCGGGGCTGGGAGGTGGGATCTGGGGAGCACATCAGGGTCCTGTCCTCACACCGGGTCCCCGGGGCGAGCTCCAGGGATCCCCCCCCCCCCCCAAAGTCCTCGATCGGCTGCGGCCTCCCGCTGCTACCAGAAGGTCCAGGGGGGCTGCATCATCTCGTAGGTCGGGATGCTGGTGACGTTGACGGGGATGGAGATGACGGCCCAGGGCAGCCCGTGCTGCTCCAGCGAGCGCCTGATCATGTACCTGCAGGGATAAAGGCAACGTGGGATGGAAAACGGAGCCCCAGCGCGAGCACAAACCACCAGAAAATGGATTCAACGTGACCAAAGCCAGCAAAAATCTGCCTCAAAGCTCGGGCGGGACACGGGCACCTCCCTGCTCAGTGGGAACAGGACTTGTTTGGCCCTTCCCGTGAGACTCGGGCCGAGCAGAAGCCCCTCGGCCGAGGCACCTACCCGTCCCTGCCCAGGAGGAAGAGCGCGGGGATGTCGGCCGTCCTCCTGGTGCTGTCCTGGATCATCTCGATGTAGAAGCTGTCGTTATCGTAGGCGTTGTCTGCGATGATCACCGCCCGCCCTCCGTGCTCCTGGATCACGCGCGTCTTCGACAGGAACGAGCAGCCCCTGGGGCACGGAACCATAAATCTTTGGTCAGCAGCCGCAGGGCTGATGGCATTCGGGGAGCGAAGCTGGGAGGCGTGCGGGTACCTGCCCCCGTTTCAGCCTCTGCAGCCAGCAGGGCAGCGGGAGGTGGCACGGCTGAGGCAGCAAGTGCTGGAGGTGCCCACGACAGGGACCGTCGCCCTGTCACCGTGCCTCTCCCAACACCTCTTGGCGTAAATCGGGCTCTAATAAATAAAAATAGGCCTCTCTGTGTTTACATTTAAGGATGTGACTGCCCAGATTTTGCCGCTGGGCCACTTTGTCCTAAGGGGAAAAAGAAATACAGCCTTTTCCAACTGTTTTCTAATAGCTGCAACGCGAAATGCTGAGGGCTGAAAGCATCCCCCCCCCTGTTTTCCACATGTCAGGAAGGTCACAGGAAGAAGCTGGCGGTGATGGCACCACGGTTCTGTGCCCTGGCACTGCCACCCACTGCCCCACGGGCAGCTCCCCCCTGCCCAGAGGTCTCCCCCCCCCAAGCAGCTCCCGCAGCGCAGACCTACCCCCGCTCCACCAAGGCGATCTGGTCCTGGATGAAGACGCCATTGTTGAGCTCTCCGCAGGCTTCGGGGGGATCCGCTGGGACCAGGTGGATCTGGTCGTACCTTGTGTTCTCCGAGAACGAGACAGGCAGGGCTGAGCGGGGCGAGCAGGACCGCTGCTGCCCCCAACCCCTCCGTCCCGCTGCCCCCTGCCCCGCTCGTCCCCGCATGGGATGCGCCTTGGGGGAGCTTTGGGGCTGCCAGGGGCCTCTCCAGCACCTGCCTCCATCCACAGGAAGGTTTTTGGAAAAACCACGAGCTCTTTTTCCATAAAAAGCTTCACGTCAGCGGGCCCTGAAGTGGTGAAACGTCAAGGTGGGGACCCCGCAGTGAAACTTCGGGATGGGACCGGCATTTATGCCTATGCTTACAAACACCCCCGTGGTGAAATGTCGGGCTGGGACACACGTTTATCGCCGTACTTACAAACACCCCACCGAAATCCTTGGCCGGCGTGGCCGTGAAGATGTAGCGGATGTCTCCAGGGCTCAGCACTTGGAAGTACAGGTACTCGTGGACGCGCAGACCTGGGGGGGGGGGGAAGGAGCGGTAAGAGGCAGGGGAAACACAAAACTCCTGAAAAACAAACAAACAAACAAAAACCAACCCCCAAAAACAAAACCACCAAAAAAAACCAGAACCTGGGCAGGGGCTGAGGGGCACTGAGGGGAACTGAGTGAAGATCAGGGGGGCTGGGGGGAGATGAGGGAGGCTCAGGGGACCTGAGGGGGTCTGTGGAGCTCTGAGGGGGGGCTGAAGGGCCCTGAGGAGGGCTGAGGGGCCCTGAGGGGGGCTGAGGGGTTCCAAGAGGGCTGAGGGGAGCTGAGGGGCCTTGAGGTGAGATGAGGGGCGCTGAGGAGCCCTGAGGGGGGCCAAGGGGCCCTGAAGGGGGCTGGGCCGGGCGGGCCCTGCAACCTCCGGCAGCGCCTGGGCCTGGACCCGAGGGTCCTCGGGGAGCCTGCGGGGGGTCTCCGGTGTTCTCCGGGGGCTTCCCGGGGGTCCCCAGGGGTGCCGGGGGCCGCTCACCGCGGGCCGGGCAGGAGCAGAGGCAGAGGCAGAGCCACAGCGAGCGGCGGAGCATGGCTGCGCCCGGCCCCGCCCCTCTCGCCCCCGCGCCGCTCCCATTGGCCGCGCTGCCTCCGTCTCGCCTTCCCATTGGAGGGCGCCGCTGTCAATCTCCTGAGAGGCCTAGGGGGCGTTGTCAGAGCCGGCCGCCTCGGTCCTCCAGCCGGCCTGCCAAATATAGAGCCATCCTCCTGCGCTGCTCGTCGCAGGCCGCGCCCCCTGCAAAATAGTGAGCCCCCTCCCGTCACTTCCTCTCTATGGTCATCGGGGGACAGAAGGGCACCTCGGCGGGCCCCGCTCTGGCCTCCCTGCACCACCGAGCGCGGCCGGAAGTGGTTGCCTGGCAACGCGCGGGGCATTGTGGGCGCGGGGCCTGCCGCAGCCGGGAGCCGCCGCGAGGAGCGCCGCCGGGATGATGGTGAGCGCCATCCGCCTCCATCCGCCGCCATCCGCCCCGCCGCCGCCCCGCCCGGCCTCCGCCGCCCTCCGGGGGCCATCGCAGGCCGGGATGCGGCGGGTTCCACCGCGCTTTGGGCCCTCTGATGGCGGCACGGCCGGGCCAGCGGGTGCCGGGCGGCGGGCGGGGGGCCAGGCTTGGGGTAGGAGAGTGGGGGGCGGCCGCGGGGCCTGTCGGGAGTTGTAGTCCGGGGACGGGGGGTGCGGGGTTTGCTCCCCGTTGGGATCCGTCCCCCGGGGGGTGTGGGAGAGCGCCGTGCGGTTCCTTTCGCGTGGGGCTTCGAGGAGGGGGCTGGCTGTGACACTCCCAGCTCCTCACCAGGCCCTCGGTAGTGGTCGTGTCGCTCCTCAGCACGGTGGTTGTCCTGTGGTTCTGCTCTCGGCCTGGTTAAGGCTGGGGGTAACAAACTTGGGCTGTGTTTGGGCTTGGGGCTGTGCCTGCACAGCACGTCTGGTTCCCTTTGTGGAGCACAGCGAGGAGCCTGCTGGGGGCTTTGATGCCCTTTAGGGCCTGCCTTTATTTCTGAGACCTCTCTCCCTGTTTGGCGTCAGGCAGGTGTGGTCGCTTCGCTTGTGTTCCTCCACCACATTCTCTCTGAATGTGTTCTTCTGTAGTTGTTCTCCTTGGGGTTGGGTGGGCTGTGCCTTGAGATGTGACAGGGAAAGGGCCGTTAGTACGAGAAGGACATCGAGGCCCTGGAGCTTGCCCAGAGAAGGGCTACGAAGCTGGGGAAGGGCCTGGGACACAGTCCTGTGAGGAGCGGCTGAGGGAGCTGGGGGTGTTTGGTCTGGGGAAGAGGAGGCTCAGGGCAGAGCTCATTGCTCTCTGCAACTGCCTGAAGGGAAGGGGTGGGGAGCTGGGGGTCGGCCTCTTCTCACAGGTAACCGGTGATAGGACTACAGGGAATGGGCTAAAGCTGTGCTGGGGGAGGTTCAGGTGGGAAATGAGGAGACATTTCTGCTCAGACAGAGGGGTCAGGTGTGGGGATGAGATGACAGGGAGGTGGTGGCGTCACCGTCCCTGGGGGTGTTCAAGGGAAGGTTGGATGTAGTGCTTGGGGACGTGGTTCGGTGGGTGACAGTGGTGGTAGGGGATGGTTGGACCAGATGATCTCGCAGGGCTTTTCCAACCCTAATGGTTCTGTGATTCTGTTGTGCCGAACATCCTGCTGGCTTAGTGGTTACTGCACATGCTGTCCTCTCCAATCTGGCATCAAAATCAACCTCAGGGAGCTGTGCTGCAGTGAGGGAAGCCCGGATGTTTTGTGGTGCTCCCAGGGGGTGCGCTGGAGGCACCTGGGTGAATTCCAATTATCCCGTGGAAGGACTTTGAGCCCCGCTTTGGAGCAGTGGGGTTAAAAGCAGTGTGCCTGGTACTCTCTGGGCAGAGGGGTTTGAGGGGTCTGCAGGTTTTGGCCTTGGCCTCGTTGTGCAGTGGGATCGGGATCGTGCTGGGCTGCACCAGAGGCAGCTCTGGGCTGAACGCAGCCAGTTGAGATGGGATTAACAGCCCTGCCCTGTGTTCTCCCCCAGCCCACACCGGTTATCCTGCTGAAGGAGGGCACCGACACCTCGCAGGGGATCCCCCAGCTCGTCAGCAACATCAATGCCTGCCAGGTGATCGCCGAGGCCGTGCGCACCACACTGGGGCCCCGGGGCATGGACAAGCTCATCGTGGATGACCGGGGTAAGCCGTCCTCCTCAGCCAGGCTCACAAATCATCCGAGCATCGCGTGTACGTGTTCAGCAGCGAGGGGCTTTGACCTCCTGCTGCTAATGGTTCTGTAACGTGGTTTGGTTCATACCTTCAAATCTGTTAAACCAACATTTATATACGGAGTTCAACTTCTCTGCCCTGATCTCAGCTCTCAACACAGAGGTGCACGGGTAGGAGGAGCTGTGGGTCGTGAACATGATCCTCAGCTATCCCTGACTCACTCTCTGCCCCCCATCCTGTTATTTTTATAACGAGGCTCATAATTTGGGTGGGGTTACTTAGCTCTTGGTTTGGCAGAGCGAGCATGGGGTCAGTGGATGTTACTGGGTTTGTTTTTGTGTGATAGGGATGAGCCTCACTCCTTTGAAAAGACTTGTTTCAAATCACTAAAAGAGTGTATTTTTTTCATCCCTGTTACCGTAAGGTGGGCTGGCAGGTCTTAGAATTGTCTTCTAACTTTTTTTACAAATACAAACTGTAATCATTTTATTTAAAAACGTACTTGACATTTCAGTATTATTGAAATTAAATTTTAAATTTACTCTATGGATAACACGGTTGATTTCTAGCCTCTTTCTTCACGTGAGCATCAGACTAGAATATCTTATTTTTTAACACTAAGGCCATCCAGAAGCAGAGGGAGATGAATTTAAAGCCCCTCCCTTACCTGATGCGGAGACTTGTTCTGCACTTGGACAAACTACACTTAATTTGCTCCAGAACTGGGCTAAAAGGACACCAGAACTGGGCTAAAAGGACACCGTCAATGTGGGATTTTTTTCCTGCTGACACTCCGTGCGACAGCTGTCCTGGGCTCTCCCTCCCCTTGCTGTCCCTGTCAGCCAGCGTACAGCTCTGTGTCTGGCTGTGTTAAAATATCGCGGTGACCGCCTTGCAGATCGCGTGGGAGAGAGAAAACAACGCAGTGGTTTGGCTGAAAAAAATAATATTTTTTAATGGAAGTTTGGGGTTAGAGCCTGTGATGGTTTCAACTTGGCAAAATTCACAGTGATGGAGCCCAGTGGGACTGGCTGGTTGGTGTTACTCTTCTATTCAAGTCCCTTGAGGCCTGCAAAGCTCCCCAGCACGCTGCCACGGCCCTTTGGTGGTGCTGAGGGCTCTATTTGGGGCAGCCGAGCTTGATCTCCTCATCCAAATCTGTTACAGGCAAAGCCACCATCTCTAACGACGGGGCCACCATCCTGAAGCTCCTCGACGTTGTCCACCCGGCGGCGAAGACGTTGGTGGACATCGCCAAGTCTCAGGATGCCGAGGTAGGAGGGCGACCTGGCTCTGCGCAGAGGCACGAAAGGCAGCAGCAGGCGTGGTGGCAATGGAGTGCTCTTGGTATTAATTTGGGGGGGATCGATCGTGGGGTACTGACGTTTAGCCTGGTTTCTTTACTGGTGCTTTTGTTCTTGTGGATAGCTTTAGAATCCCCTGTGCTGTTTCAGCCAGAGGTGGGAAGGGGCTTGGGAATTTCCAAGTGCCAGGTTCCCATCTGATGAGCACGGGTAACTGGGAAACGGGACGGAGTCTGAACCCAATGACCCCAGTGTTTCACAGTAACCAAAGAATCCAGCTGGAAATCTGTGAGCAGAGGAGGTTGTGACACCTGTGCTCCTCGGGAAGCCCTTGCGAGGTTTTGAAGCTGTCACCCCTGCAGCTCTGCAGGCGGTGACACAAAACCTTCCCTGTCCGTGCAGGTTGGCGATGGCACCACCTCCGTCACCCTGCTCGCTGCCGAGTTCCTGAAGCAGGTGAAGCCCTACGTGGAGGAAGGCCTCCATCCTCAGATCATCATCCGCGCCTTCCGCACGGCGACACAGCTGGTGAGGCAGCGCTGCATGCTCTGCCAGAGCATCTGGGGAGAGGAGGGGGATAAAATAAAATCCTTCCAGGCCAAAGCCAGTGGTGAAGCAGAGTGGGGGTGACGGTAGTGATCTCCTGGTGTCTCGCCGCAAGCATCAGCTGTTCTGCGGCATCACTGAGCTGTTATTGCCAGCCCGTGCCTCTGGGGCGCTGTTCCTCTTTGTTTTTTCTCCAAGGAAGAATGAATAAGCGGGAAAATTCACTTCCTGATCTCTGCTCCTCCTGGTACGCCTCACGTCTCGTGAAGCAAATCAATCAGTTAGGCTGAATCTTCTCTGGGGGTCACCTCCCTCGGTTGTAATGCCTGGCTGGATTGGAGAACTGGGTTAGGAGGCTCTTAAATGTGCAGAGATAACGGTTCAAAATCCCACCGGAGTTATTTCAAGTTGTTATTCTTATGGTTTGAAAAGGAAGAAGCCTCTTAATGACTTCATTAAGCTTCCAGGAAATATTACAGCAGGTGGGATCTGAGAGTTCTGCTCAGAGCATGGGGTGAGGTTGCGTATAAACGTTCTTAGCTGTCCGTGCTGCTGCTGGTTGGTGTGTGTGTGTGTAGATGTGGTTTGCCAGATTTCTGCTGAAAGCTTTGAGCCTCTCCCCTTTCTCTTACACTTGCTGGGTTCCTTAGAGCTGCTGTACTGGAAGGGGTGGAATAGTGAAGTGCTTGAAACTTCGGTTACGTTGAAGGAGGGAATAAAAGCTGGCATAAAATACGAAGAGAAGCTGGAGATCTGCTCAGCTCACAGGCACGAATCATTAACCCAGCTGCTGGCTTGTGTTTTGGCAGGCTGTGAACAAGATCAAAGACATCGCTGTTTCCGTGAAGAAGGAAGATAAAGAGTAAGTCTCCCTCGTGGATGACCTGGTTGTGTAGCTGGGCTTCAGCTTGGTGGCTGTGTGGTGTTTCTGCCTTCCGGCTGGGCTCTTGGGGTCAGGATGAGCAGCTCTGGCCCCACACCAGGGTTTTTCTTGAGCTCTCGGAATTTCCTGCTCCTTGGGGAAGGGGCCGTGCTCTCGCTTGGGCTGCAGCGAAGTGGGGCAGTGTTTTCCTGAGCGCTTGGAGGAGGCTAGGTACCAAAATAAGTGGCCTCATTTCTTCTGTCAAGTGACAGCGGAGACTTGCAGCGTTTGGTGGAATCACTGGCAGCGTTGAACGCTCGGTGCTTCCCTTAAAATGAAATGCGTTCTAAGCTGCCGAGTACGTGAAGGGAAACGGATAAGAACATTAATGAAATGATGATTGAAATGAGATGATAATGCTAGAGTTGATTTTCTCCCTGCATTTTACGCTTTTATCTACTTGATTGGACCTTCCTAGCACCTCCAGTAGAACTTTATGTTGAGCTGCGTGGCCCTGTTAAATACACCAACACAATTCTTGCTCTTTCTGCTCTCCTGTTTCCCTGGTGTCCCTTTCATCACCTGCTCTGTCACAGCTTGTGTTACCCGAGGTAACGCTCGGAGAACCCAAATCCCTCTGAAGGTGTCCCAAACTTCCTACCACCTTTGGGTGAAGACAAGGGTGCTCGAGCCCCGCTGTTCTGGTCAGGCATGTGGTATTTCAAAGCCAACCAACCCCTCGGTACGGGTCTGATGTTCAGGCTTTACAAGTCTGTTCTGGCTTCTGCGTGCTCTGCTTTCCCAACCAAGGCCAGGAGCCGATCCTTGCCTCCGTGTGTGGGTCTGTCACGTGCAACGTTTTGGGATCTTGTGAAAGGAATCAGCAACAAGACTTTGTCTTTTCCTCCCCTGCAGCGAGCAGAGAAGCCTGCTGGAGAAGTGCGCAGCCACAGCCCTGAGCTCCAAGCTGATCTCCCAGAGCAAGGACTTTTTTTCCAAGATGGTGGTGGATGCTGTCATGATGTTAGACGACTTGCTGCAGCTCAAAATGATTGGGATAAAGAAGGTGCAAGGAGGTGCTCTGGAAGTAAGTGCTCTTGGAACCTGTTTTGAAGGGTAGGGGGCCGTGACTGCAGCCCCTGTGAGGTTTTGCCCGCTGGAGAGGAAACCCTGCCACAGTCTCTGAATCATTATTCTGTGGCTGTTCCTGTCTGTAAACACTTTGCACGAGCATTTTCATTGAGGGGAGACGTTACAATTACCCCATTATCTTGCCCAGACACCTGATTTAGTGAATTAGGAATGTTTCAGCACCTGTTCTCCTGGTGCCTGGGCCTAGTGGCCTTCTGGGGCTTGCAGACATCGCCCCCCTGGGCAGGGGGGAGCCTCAGTTTTGCCCTTGTATTCGCCTTTCAGACTCCTTGGAGATGTGTTTGTGGCTGGGGCAGGTAACTTAGCACGCTGTTTTTTGGCGCTGGCTCGTTTCGGATCCTGGTCGCCTCACCCTGTCAGCTAGCACAGAAAATCTGGGCTTTTCCTGGCTGAGGAGGGTGAAACGATGGATGCTCCTTTGTCAGAGCTGAGTCTGCAGTGAGGTTTGATGCCTGTGGGGCAGGAGGTTGAGGTGCCAATCTCTCTCCTAGCCACGAAGTCGAGAAATTCACTGAAGGGGGCAGTGTTGGGCAGGGAAGTCCTGCTGAGGAGCAGTCCTAGGGATGGTGGTGGAGCTTGTAGAAACAAACCAGGGGAAAAAAAAAAGGTGTGGGGCTGCGGATGAGAAGTATCTGTCTTCAAAGGGCAGAAATGGGAAAGACATCAGAGGGAGAACAGATTGCTCCATCCCTTGATCTTGAGATTGTGTATAGCGGCTTCTGCTGCAGCGTCTTGAGGGATAGGAAGGAAACGACAGAAGCTGGTTTTGTGAACAGAGAGAGGAAAATATTTGCTGCTTATTTGCTTTAAAAATGGGTTAATCAAAGGAGACAGCTGTTGGCGAGCGCTTTGTAAATGAGGACTGAGAAGCAGGGAGTCTCCCGGGGGAGTTATTAACCCCGCTGAGAGAACCTTGGGAGGCTGAGCCTAACTAAATTCCCTCTCCTCAAGGACTCGCAGCTGGTGGCCGGAGTTGCCTTTAAGAAGACGTTTTCGTACGCCGGGTTTGAAATGCAGCCCAAGAAGTACCAGTCTCCCAAGATCGCCTTGCTGAACGTGGAGCTGGAGCTCAAAGCGGAGAAGGACAACGCTGAAGTCAGAGTGAACACGGTGGAGGTAAGAGCTGAAAGGGGAACCTCTCCTTCCTCGTGCCTGCCCCCTGGGAGCCAGGGAGCTGGCTGCTCTGACTGCATCCGTCCCTCCTGAGAGTCCCTGCTGGCTGTGCTGGGAGAAGTGCACCAGACCTTGAGTTACAGAGGGTTCAGGGTACCTTTCTGCTCTCAGTTACAGCCAGCAGCTGGGTGGTGACTTCTTTATGCCTAACGAGTGGCCTCCCAGGGAAGTCTTAATTAAGTGGCACTTTAAATGTGGAAAAACTGTGTGTATTTAAGCCAACGAGGTAGCTGTTCAGGCAATAGATCTCTGTCCAACTCGTGGAAATAACCTGAAGAAATGAGGTGTCAGAGTACGACCACGTTGGAAAGTGCTGCATGTGCTTGGCTCCTGCATCAGTCGTGTCTAAAAATCCGTGGGCTTTGCTTTTTGGGTCTTGGCCCCGCTGTGATGTCTGTAATTGTTTCCTTGAAGCTGTCCTCTCTGCCTCAGTGAATGTGACTCTCCTGTCGCATTCAGCAGCTGTGTGTGGCGTTGCTGTGTGCTGTCAGGAGCTCTCCTAGCTGCCTGTGGCTGTGCTTCACTGAGCTGGAACGCGGCAGGCTCGTGTGTAAGGCTTGTCAAGCACGGGCACGCCGCTAAAGCACGGGGTTTGTCCGTGTCTGTTTTTCCTTTGTGAGAGAACGCTGAATTTCTTCACCCCGGTGTCTGTGCACGGCTCTATAAACACCTCTGCCATCAGCATAATCCCTTCCTCCTCCTCGTGTTCCCTCTCTCAGGCTGTAGCTACCTTTTCCTCAGGTCGCACATCCCCTTTATCTACTTGGCTCTGCTGCTGGCAGTATTTTAACAGATGCGCTTCTCCGTCATAAGATGGAGCGACCTAAAATTGCCTCTGAGTCTCGGGAAGCACTTGGCTGCCACGGCCACATGGAGCAGCGTCACTGCTGCCTTCGCTTTACAAGAGCCCGGGTGCAGTGGGGTGAGTTTAATCCTTTGTAACACCCCTGCTGCCTTGCTTCCTCCCTGCCAGGACTACCAGGCCATCGTGGATGCCGAATGGAACATCTTGTACGACAAGCTAGACAAAATCCACAAGTCGGGAGCCAAAGTCGTCCTGTCCAAGCTTCCTATCGGTGACGTGGCAACTCAGTACTTCGCGGACAGAGACATGTTTTGTGCTGGCCGTGTCCCGGAGGAAGATCTCAAGAGAACCATGATGGTGAGCTGCCTTGGGCTTGGGATTAAGACTCTAAATATAGCTTGAACGGTGCCAGTGACTGAACACGAAGATTTAAAACAAAAGTCCCGTGGTTTCTCTGAGGAAACGGTCATTGTGTGAAGTTGTAGCATACTGACAAAGCTGTTCCTTGCTGGAGTCACTGGCTGCAGCTGCGCTGCTTTCTAGTTTCCCTGGCGTTACACCATATTAGGCTCTGCGCACTGCGTTGGTAGAAGTTTATTTTCCCTACTTCTTGCCCGTTCTGTTGTGAGTGGGTTTCTCTAAGCTGCCTTTGTGTAGCTGCTGGACTCCAGAGCCCGTGAGTCAGCACTTGAAAGCAGCGTAATCTCATTTTGCTGTCGAGGATCACTTCTGTTGCTGGTAGCCTGCCTAGATACTCGAGATGGGAGGAAAGTAGATTATTTTTTTTCCCAAATCTGACCTGCGGGGTGGTTTTGCATCAGCTAAAAGCCTGGGCTGTCTCAGAAGAGCGGTAGCCTGCTGGGCAAATTGGTCTTGTTTGTCAGCGCTGGTAACACCACGCTTATCTTCCTCCCGTGCAGGCCTGCGGCGGTTCCATTCAGACCAGCGTGAATGCCCTGTCAGACGACGTGCTGGGCCGATGCGAGCTCTTCGAGGAGACTCAGATCGGAGGAGACAGGTAAATGTGCCGGCTGTGAGCCTGGAGTCCTGTGCAAACACTGCAATATCAGCTGGGAAAGTTAGGGTGTGAGTGTTAGCAGGTGTGAGCATCTCTAGGCGGTGCTGAAAGCAAGACTGCATCGTTACTTCTCTGTGTGAGGCTGAGGAGCAGCAGTAAACTCTCATTTAACTCTTACCGTACCTCTCTTACGTGCTTTTTAACTACCCTTCCCCTGGTGCGGTGTAGAAGGCCTGGTGGTATTTCATCCAACCTTAAAAGCGATGCCTTCTGGGCCTGGTGGTGGCATCGTCCGGTGTCCCGCGGCGCCACTTCTCTCTGTAAATGAAGCTGGGTACCGCGCGGTGGGGTTCTTCCTGTTGCTAGAGGAGAAATCCTCTTCGGGGCTGTCTCCTAACATCTGCTGTGCTCCTGCCAAGTGAAAATGAGAGCGCCGGTTTAGTGCAAAGCCTTTAGCAGCAGAGAGCAGATTTCCCTGGGTCAGCTGGCGTTTCACTCGTGAATCTCGCTTGGAAAGAGCTCCTCTGTCCTCGTGCTGTGTTGTGTTGGTGCTGAGCCTGCTGAGGAGCAGCGCTGCCTGTTTGGTTGCCTTAACCACTGCTGTGTTGTGCCCTTGGCAGGTATAACTTCTTCACAGGCTGCCCGAAGGCGAAGACGTGCACGATAATCCTGCGAGGAGGCGCAGAGCAGTTCATGGAGGAGACGGAACGGTCCCTGCACGATGCCATCATGATAGTCCGGAGAGCCATCAAGGTAAGGAGCGCGGAGGTACCTCCCTGCTGGCTTGGACAGGCTCTGGGGCTGGAGATCGGCCCCGGCACAGCCGTAACACCTTCCAGCAGCCTTCTCACACACACCAGCGCTGCCTGAGGTCTCTCCTACTGAAACCAGGAGCTCCAGCCTGTAGGCTGAGTGTGCAGACGAGCAGCGTCTGACTGATTAACTCGACTGCTATCTTCTCTGCAGCATTGCCAGCTGCTTTCCAGGCACGTCTGGCTTTGTCTTCTCTTTAGTTTTTAACTTAATTGTCCTTGCTGGGTTGCTGCGTGCTCTGTGAGCACCTTCACCCTGACAGGGAGCAGGCTTTTGGGCGTGCTGGGAAGGTCCGCAGTGGATGCGAGTAGCAAGGTTGATTTTGTGCCTCAATTTCACGTGTTACAAACCCTTTCCTCCCTCTCTCGGTGACTTCTCGGAGGGGTAAGCGTTGGTAACCACCCCCCTGCGTGAAGGTGGGCTGGTGGCACCGAGAGGGGGGTCCGAGGTGCATGGAACTGGGCTGTGCTTGCAGGGTTGCTGGTCCTGTGTTCCCTGACTGCAGCCGTTTCTGGGTTGTGCGTGATAATGCGGTAGTGCGTGGTGTATTTTTTTCTCCTGTGAGGCTGAGCGCCCGTGGAAGGAAGCATGTCAACATTTTTGGAACAGTTCTGCCTTTAGAAAGAACATCCTGATCTCTCTACTGAAGCGGATAGGGAGGGGAAAAAAATAGCTAGTAGGAGAACTTGGCTGCGAAGTGCTGCTGCAAATATCTTCAGTGCTGAATGCTTTACAAAAATGAGGGACGCTTGTGCAGCACGAGGGAGGCTGTGGTCTGCCATCCCCTCCCTGCTACAGCATCGCCCAACCACGGGACGGAGCTGCTGGCAGGGGCCACCCGAGGGTCTTGACCTGTTCCTGAAGCATTTCCCTCAGGCTGGGGGCTTCCCCTGGGACTGGAGTGCCTGCGTTGCTCCTCTTCAGGACTCTCCTGGGAGAGGGGCTTTCCTAATTGCCCCCTTCCCAGGACACGAGTGCGAGCATCGCCTCTTTTCCCTGTCTTGTCCAGAACGACTCAGTGGTTGCCGGCGGTGGCGCGATAGAGATGGAGCTCTCCAAATACCTCCGGGACTACTCCAGGACCATTCCGGGCAAGCAGCAGCTGCTGATAGGAGCTTACGCTAAAGCCCTTGAGATCATTCCCCGCCAGCTCTGCGACAACGCGGGCTTCGACGCCACCAACATCCTGAACAAGCTGCGAGCCAAGCACGCGCAGGTGGGTGCCCGCCCTCGGGAGGAGCCGCTGTAATTCCTCCACGTTTCTGCGGGGCTCGTGTCCCCTTTGATTAAACGCTGTGTTTTGTTTTCAGGCGCGGTGTGGGCTTGCGGCAGGTTGCTATAAAGGGAAATGTTTTCCCTTTGATCACAGCTGTCGGGTGACTTTTTTAGAGCTGGGAGTTCTGATTTGCCTGTTTAAAAATGCATCGTTTGTCGGGAGGGAGGCTTCTATATTAAACATGAAAGTAATTAGTCGAAAAGTTGGCTCGGCAGTGTGTTTTCCAGAGGAGCTGCAGCCTGGAGGTCCTGATCACTTGCAATCACTTCAGATCTTGTGGAGCGTGTGCACGTGAGGTCCTACTTCAGGCAGCTAGGTCTCGGTTTGCTGCTCGTGCCTTTCAGCAGCAGCCGCATCGCTGTGGCATCACCCGTGCCGCGTGTCGCGCTGCAGATGACTGCGGTGGGTAAAGGGATGAGACAAAAGCGAGGTTGAAGTTGATTGTGAAGCGTTCAACAGCTTCTTTGTGAATTGGAGCAAGTTTCCTGTTCTGTGAGGCTTCGTTGCCACTGTTGGCTGACAGCTGAGCCTTTTTTCCTCGTGTTCTCCTCAAATTTCCCCATTTTGCGCAGCAAGGTCTGATCTCTGTGTCTCCTCCAGTGTTTGCATGCTCTCGCTTCTCGGGACATCATCCCCGAACTGCTCCGCCCTGTAACCAGAGCTTTTCCTCTTCTCTCTCCTGCCAGGGAGGCAAGTGGTACGGCGTGGACGTCAACAACGAGGACATCGCCGACAACTTCGAGGCCTGCGTGTGGGAGCCGGCCATCGTGCGCATCAACGCGCTGACGGCCGCCTCCGAGGCCGCCTGCCTCATCGTGTCCGTCGACGAGACCATCAAGAACCCCCGCTCCACCGTGGACGCCCCTCCCGGGGGCCGGGGCCGGGGCCGAGGCAGACCCCACAACCACTGAGCCCCCTCTCCCTGTCGGCGCCCTGATGCGGCTGGGGCTCTCCTCCAGCGTGCAGATGGGAAACAAATTGATTCCTAGCTTAATTAACAGGCCCTTTACCAGATGGTCACTTTGAGGGTTCACAGACAACCACTGGCCTCGTTTAATTAGAGTCAAATCTTGGCAGTGGCTGCGGCAGCCTCCTGCGAGGTGCCCTGCCCCAACATTTCCTACACAGCACTGATCCCCCGAGGCTTGCTCCGCCAAAGCTGTGCTGGGCAGAGCCCTCCTCGATGCTGGCAGGCAGCGCAGCGAGCACGCCTGGGGTTTCTTTGTATTTATACGTCTTTCAGCTGGGGGGTTTGAACCCAGGCTCAATAAAAGAATGGCAGTGTTTCCGTGGCAGGCTGTGGTGGTTTTCTTCTCTTTGCTGCCCGCTTTGTTCTACAGGGTGGTGGCTTGAGGTTGGAGTACCTTTTAACCATTTTTTTTTCCCCATTTTCCGCATCGATACTGCTCAGGGACATTTCTACTTGTGTTTGCTTAATGGGTTGCGTGCATCCTGCCTCTTGTTCAATGGAAGCTGGTGCCGGGGGAGCGCTCCGACAGCTCCGAGGGCTGTGGGGAGGAGATGTGGGGCTGGTGGGGCTTCAGCGATGGTCCTGGGGCCGGGGCTTCCCCGCCAGGGAGCAGAGGGACTCGGGCTGGGGCTCTGGGAGCGGGATGGGTCATTGGAAAGTGTTAATGGAAGGCAGGGGGAGAAATTTATGTCTGGTATCAGCTCTTTGAGATCTAGTATACCTTTGAGATCTCGTTTAATTAGTCGAGTCGATGGTCTGTTACACCACCAAATGTGTTACTGCTCATAAAAAGTGCTGCTACGGAGTTGGACGTGATCTCTGTGGGTCGCTTCCACTCGAACTATTTGTTACCTGCTCTGTGCAGGGGCAGGACCAGGCGTCAAGGCTGGCGTCCTCCTGGCTGCTTCTCCTCTGAGGCACCTGTGGCAGCACGTGAGCGGTTGTACTGCAAAAATGGGGGCAGTCGCAGGCCTTGTGTAAAAACCCTCCTGCCATGTCTTAGCCTGGGTGTTAAAACAAGAGTTAAATACCTCTGCTCTCCAGGTGAGGGAAGTAAAAGCAGGAGGGGGCCATGGTGTGGCTTTGGGGGTGGTTAGCAATATCCCTGCAAGCTGCCCCGCGTGTGGCAGCACAGCCTCGGCCCTGCCCTTGGCTCGTGGCCCCTGGCTGCTGCTGTGTCCTTCGCGAGGAGCTCGGCTCTTTTCAGCCCCTGCCAGCTGGGTTTGGGTTCGAGCTCTCCCTGGGCTTGTCTCTGGCAGCATCTTGCAGCTGGGCGCTGCCAAATGCTCCTGAATGCCCTGTGCCCATGGGGAGAGGGAAGTAACGGTATGAGGGATGCCTCCAGTAAGCCTGGAGCAGCAACTGGTCGCACTGGTCTGGTGCTGGACGCAGGGATGCATGCACTGACCTGGGTTCTGGGTAGCCCTGGGGTGAGCAAAAGCCCCGCCTCGCTTTCGAGAGTCTTTATTCCACACCGAATCATAAAATAGCTCTGTACACGCTTTTTTTTTTTTTGTTTGTTTCTTTTTTCTTTTTGTAATTCTTTAAATACACATCGTTTACACTCGGCAAAGTTTCAAAGCAACAACATCAAAGTGCGTCTACAGGTGATAGTACCAACCAAAGTGCTAAAACCACGGGGGCCCGCGGCCGAGGGGCAGCAGCCGTGGGGACCCCCGCTGCCACCCCCCGGAGCCACCGCGGCCACCCCCCTTCCTCCGGCGTTGGGGACCCAGCTTAGCATCGGGGACGGCGCGGCCGTGGGATGGGGGGAAGGGGACGTTTGGTTCTCCAGACACTGGCACATCGCTGCGAAAGACTAAAATAGACCTAGATTTATAGAGAGTTTAAAAAAATAACTTAGGAGGCAAACTCGCTAACTTTTGGGACGGGGGGAGGGGGGTCACTGTACAGAGCGCCTCGGACATCGCTCGCCGGGGCTGAGCCTCCGCCGGAGCAGCCACCAAGAGAAGTGCTGTAGGGCAACGATTGCGACGGGGGACGCGTGCCTGTCCCTCGGGGAGCCCCTCCGCTGATTATCTCGAAGCAAGTGTGCGTTGCCCTCGCTGCCCCACAGCGATCCCGCCCGCCCCCACCATTGCACCCGCTTGGCCCCGGCCCCAGCCCGGATCCTGCCCCCTCGGGGCTCGGTCCTGAGGCTGGATCAGAAAATCCCATTTTATTTTCCTGCTTTCAGGCAGTTTTCCCCTCTCCTTGCTGCTGTGCGGCAGGGAGGGGTTTGCAGCAGCTTCTCCTCCCGCTGGCGGGGCCGGACGAGCATCGCCCCGCTCGCCCTGCCACGCTTTGGTTGCAACGAACCCTTTCCAGCTGCTAAAATCACCCTGCTCCCCGTTTTTATTTTATTTTTTATTTTTAAAGCATGTTGTCATTTGGCACCAATTCCCAAACGCTGCTGCTCCACCCGAACCTGCAGGTTTTCAACCCAAAACGAGAGGCTGGAGCCATGTGCCAGCTCCCAGCAGGGGCCGGCTTCGTCGCGGCTCCTCTTAGAGCCGAGGGAAACCGCTCGTTGTCTGCTTTGAGAAGAGCCTAAGAGCCTTCATCAACATTTTTCATGTATTTTGCTTGTTTTTTGTTTGTTTTAACCCAATTCAGAGCCTTTCGGCTGTGTAAGACCTGGCCTTGCCCTTTGGGCAGCAGCCATGGCTGTGACCCCTGGTGACATTTGGGATATTTTTCCCTTGCCATCCGCCTTGCTCGATAAATTTAAATCCTCCTTGGATGGAGCCAATGCGGGGCTTTTCTCCTCTCCTGGAGCCATCGCGGCCCCGAGCCCTGGGCGCGAGCGATGGATGCGGAGCAAAACCCAACGGACGAGGGAGGGAGGCAGAAAAAAACGTGGATTTGGGGTGAATTTGGCCCCCGAGCTGGCTTTTGCTGGTGTTATTCCTCTTGATGCCCCTGCCCGGCACCGAGGTTCAAGAGAAGGGGAATGCCGCTAACGTTGGCCATGGGACAACTTTGGGCAAGCCTGCTAGAAAAGGAAGAAACTCCCCCAAAACTGGTCCTGTGGGAAGCCATCACAACCCCAAAAGAAAGCTGCTTGCCCTGGGCCCCCTGGCTTTTGCTGGGGATTGTCATCGCTGAGCCCCAGTGGGGCTTCTCTAGGGTCTGGTATAGGGTTGAGCTCACGCTACAGCAGTCCCTTCCCTCCCGGCACCTTAAAGCGCTGCGTGATTTCAGGGTGCTCCTGGGGGATTTGGGATTTTTGGTCTCCATCATTTCCAGAGGGAACGGGGCTGAAGCCCCACGAGTGAGCGGAGAAGCCTGCAGCCACGGGCAGCATTGCTGAGCACCCACGGGGGAGGGGGGGAAGAGGGTGGGCGATGGGGGTTGTGGGGCAGCCGGTGGCACCATGCCCATGGGACTGGGAACCAGCAGGGAACCCATCACTGAGATGCTGTTAATGAGCTCGTTGCCATTAACAACCTGGGCAATTAGGAGCCCCCAGGAGGGCTGGGGAGATGCAGGGCTCTCATTACCACCAAGGCCACATCACCATGGCAGACGCCTTCATCCCTGGCTGAGGAAGAGGAGGAGGAGGAAGGGATGCGTCCAAGCCCGGGCATTGAGAAAAATGGGGGGAAAAAACCCCTCATGTTCCATCTTCAGAGCCTTGAACCCGCTCAAGGCCTTGTGTGGTCACGGGATTTTGTAAAAATGGGGCTTTGCCAAGCCAGAAATTGGACTTTTTGGGAGTGCCCCAAGGGGAGGAGGCTGGTTTGGTCTGGTTCGGCGACGCACCAAAGCACCGATTTGGGGTGAGGCTGTCCCATGTGACAAAACCCTCGTGGGGCTGGGGGACGGGGACGTCACACAAAGCCAAACCACCCACCGATGCCCCACACCACCGTGTCCACAAGCCAAAACGTGCACCGACAACACCAGCAGCCACTCTGGTGGGCACCGAGGGTTTCTCCAGGTCCTCAACATCTCCCCAACTTCTCCCCAACCCCATCCTCGCCTTCCTCGCAGCCTCCAGAAGCCGGCAGGGACCAGCAGCACACCGGGGCAGCCACCTTCAGCCTTGGGCCACGACTCTCCGACACGATAGTCTTTAAGCATAGAGTGTATAAACATGCTGAGTATATAATTTTCCTTTAAAATCTCTCTTTTTTTTTTCCTCCTTTTTTTTTTTTTTTAATAGAAATAAATACTTACTTTGTTTCTTTGAAGGGAATTTCACAAGTCTCTGCGCTGTTCCCAATGGGGACGTCCCCACCAGGGCCACCACGCTCATGGGATGGTGACAACAGCGGCACACGGGGCTGGGGGCTGTAGCTTTGCTGGGTGTTTTTTTTTTGCTGGTCGGGGCACCCCTCGCTCCTTGTGCCCCCGTTTCTGCGTGTCCCAGCCTCCCCGGGGTGGAGGTAACCCATGGTGGGAGCTTGTCCCCAGGACGTGGTTGTTTCTCGCAGGCAATTTTTGGGGATCCCGTGCTCGGTGCGCACGGGGAGTCAGCGGGGGGCGGAGGTGCTTCACGTCGGGGGTTACGGCCAAAAACAAGGCACGCGACCCTACCCTGCTTTGGAGGAGAGGGTGGAGATGGGATGAGGAAGGGACGAAATGGTCTTCTGGGGTCAGAGAGCCAGGAGCCACCTCCGCCCCGCCGTCGGCCTCGGTGATTTGGGTGTTTTCCATTGGGGTCCCCGTGGGTTGCCAGCATGGTCGGAGCTCCTGGCTGAGGTCAGTGACATGGGTGGGGAAGGTGGTACCAGGACGGGACTGTGGTCTCCTCTGTCCCAAGGGGATGCTTCGTGGGAGCCCAGCACCCTGGCAGGACTGCAGGAAGGGGAGATGCTCTGGGAAGAGCTGGCTCCTCTCAGCCCTGCATGCACCACAGGTGGCCCCATTGGCCAACAGGCACCAAAACCTTCAACGATGGCCCAGAAGAAGACAAATCCCTCCCAGATCTGCTCTTCCCAGTCGGCTCCGCTCGGCATAAGGCGTGGGGTCCAAGCACACCAGGTTGGGGCTTTGGATAAGGGCACCGGGTCCCTGCTGCGGGCAGTGCTGTGACGGGGGTCCCCTGGGGCCTTCTCCCAGGGCTGAGGGCAAAAATGCCTGACCCTACTGGAAGCCTTTCAAGAGCCTTCTCCTTTGGAAAAAGAAGGGTGCTTGGGGGGCTGACGAGGTCGCAGGAAGCAGATAGCCAGAAGAACAAAAGCAGAATTATAAAAGAAGCGGTGGACAGAGATACGGGCTCTACCAGGGCAGTTGGGTTGATGTTTCCTCCAGCTGCTTTGGATTTTGGGTTGATTTGGCCTGGGTTTCTCCTTTGAGCCACAGGGGACGGCGAGGAGAGGACAGATGTGGGTGTCCCGTGCCAGTCCCTCTATCCACACAGGACGACTGGCTCCAGAAAGAGCCTGGGCGGGTGGACGACACTGGTGGGGATGGGAGCATGACCCCGTGTTTCCTGGTGGGCGAGGACATTGGGGCTGGTTTATTGCCTTGGCAGGGAGGGCTGGGTGCAGGGGGGTGAGGCTGGAGGCCTCTGGATGAGTGGCCTTCTCCTGGTGTCCTCCGGCTCCTGCGACCCCCAGACGCCGCTGTGCTGTGCTTGGACTGTCGTGTCTGCTGGTTTCTGGGCACCGTTTACCCACGTTTGGGCTTTCTGTCACAGAAATGCGATGAAACTGAGCAGAAACCCTGCAGGAAGGCTGGGCACTGCTTCCTGAGGGGGATCGGCCCTTCCCAGCCCTCCTCTGCCAGCCCACGGAGGGGACAAGACGGTCTGGTGGTGACACACCGGGCCCAGCGCTCTGTAAAGGGCCCACGGGGGTGGCCTGAGCCATCCTCAGCTCCCACACCGACAAATGGCCAAAAAAAAAATAAAAATATCCAACCCCCCAAAAAAAGAGAGTTCAAAGAAAAAGACATTCCCCAAACAAGGATCCTTGGCGATGAGCAGCCGCGGGGTTCGAAGCCGTCTTCCCTCCAGGGAAATAGCACGGGCCTGCCCCTTTTGGGCAGCTGAAAAATTCCCCTAAGTAGCACCTTCTGGCCCGCCACACGTCCGTGGAGCCGGCCCCGGGGCGAGCATGGGCTGCTCACTAAGGCCTGGAGAGTTTTGGGTTTTTTTGTGCATGGGCCGGCGTCTCCGGGCTCCAGGAGCGCGGCGGGCTTGGGTTCGGTTGTGCGGGGCCTCAGGCTCCGCCGGGCGGGAGAGGGAATGTGCTTGGTGGTTCCCTGAAGGTCTAGCAGCCTCCTTCCACCTTGATGTGTAAGATCTTGGAGAAGCCGGGTCTTTTCCTCAGGGCCTGGAGGAGGAGCAGAGAGCGGGGTTGGCGTGGGACGAGGCAGGCCCTGCTGCCCCACGGGGCTGGTGAGGGAGAGGGGAGAACATCTCGTGTCCTACCCATGGGAAGGGGGCTGCCCTGGTCCCACACCACCACCCACACCCCGTGGGGACTTGGCTCCTTTATGGGACTGCCTCAACGCCCCTGAAGCCAGCTCTGGGGTTGGTTTCTGCCTGGTTTAAGACACCTTTTCCAGGGGGCGGCGATACTTGGGGGCAGACGACATCGACACACAGGCAGCATTTGCGTGGTGTGGTGGTGGGCAAGGAGGAGGCCTCCAAAACTCCTCAGAAGGTGTCCCCGAGCCCGGGGGTGGATGTGGGTCTGGGTCTCTGCCCCTGGTACTCCTGTGCCAGGGCTCAGTGGTACACGTCTCGTGTGGCTCCATCTGGCTGTGCGGGTGGGCCTCCATCCCCACCTCCTGCTCTGCATCCCACAGATGTTTCACCTTGTGCCCAGCCCTCTGTGGGATGAAGGCAACCAGAAGATGAAGAGAAGCAGAGGAACCTCTTTTTTTTCCCTTGGGCATGGGTGGAGACGTCTGCTTTGGAGACCTTGCCAAGACCCAGGACAGCCCAGACCCTGCTGAGCATCACAAAGCAAGTTCTGCAGCTCTGTGTAGCCCGCACTGTGTAACTAAAATTACCCCTATTTCTCCTTTCATGGGTGGATTTTAAGTGATTTTACAGAGATAGGAATCTAAGTTGTGCGGGGGGAAGTAACAGCCCTCTTCTGTCTTTGAGGGACAAACCTGCAGAGCAGCAGAAGGATTAAGGCAGTGGGAAGGAATTGCAGCACTCTAGATCTTGTTTTAACCTTTGGGACTTGGGTCTGAACCAGAGCAAGTCTTCAGGATGTCCCTCAGAGAGCCAAAATGTTCTCTGCTGGGTGACCCGGGACCATCACCCCTTACCTGGAGCTTGTTCACCATTTCTTCAAACATCTTCTTGGCCTCAGGGCTGTGGGGCTCCTTGAAGTAGTCCACAATGCCCACCTGCACGACGATGGACTTCAGGTTCCGGCACACACCTGGGGGCAGATACACCCCATAACTGATGGGGACAGCCTCCCTACAGCTAGGATTGACCCTACAACCTATCCCGTGCTCCTCAAGGCATCAGTATTTGGGGAAACCTCATCTTGATGATGGAGGAGACCCACTCTTGGTGACCAAGCCCTCTGCAGGGAGGATGCTGGTCTACAAGAGGTCCCAGCACCTCGTGGTGTCAGTGGTGTGTTTCTCCTGGTGGGGCTGGATGGACCGGTCTGATTTGTGAATCTATGGAGGCCTTTTGGTCAGCGGGTGATGTTACGGCCCCCTGCTCCACGAGCATGGCTACTCACTGTTGAAGTGCAGCAGGGCTTTGGGGGTGACCGGCGTGGAGGTCAGCACCAGCATCTCCAGCCCCTTCAGCCCCTCACGACACATCTCGGCTGCAACCTCCTGGTTGATCTCCGCCACGTGGTCCAGCTCCAGGACCTGCAGCCGCATGCAGTTTCGGGCTGGAAGGACAGAGCACCCACGGTCAGCAGCCCCGGGAAGGGATGGGGACACTCAACTTCAGCGGGGTGGTGGGAGGAAGGGTGGCAGCAAGGAGGAGCAGCATCCACCTGTGGTCCTTGGGGGTCCATGGGGAGGACTCGCCCTTGAGATCACCCAGGGGTACACCATGCCCCTCTCCTGGTCCCCTGGGAGGAGAACCACCTACCTAAGGAGGCCAGTCCCTGGACACCACAGCCTGCCCCTCCGATGCCCAGTGCCCGCAGGTGCGGCCAGCACCGGCCGATCATCTGAAGGCAGCGGTTGCTGAAACGCGTTGGCTGCTGGCTGGGGAGAAGAAGAAGAAGAAGGAAGAGCTGGGGAGGGCTGGCAGAAAAGCTCACCTCCCAGCATGAGTGTCCCTGTAGGTGGCTTGGCCATGCTGGCAGGAGGTGGCCCCAGGGCAGATGTCTGCCTCAGAGCAGCTACCCTGGGCTGAGCTGCAACCAGGACAGAGCAGGAACCAGATCCCACAACCAGGGCAGAGCAGGACCATGCACACAGCGGAGTCCCTCTGCCCCAGATCCTTCACCTTTGGAGGCCCAAGCTCTGTTGCCTGCAGCGATCGATCTAGCAGCAGGTGGAGAAGCTTAGATGCCATGTGAGGTGTCCCCCAGGGAAGAAATAAGTCATCAAGGACTCGATATCAAGCTTCTCCTGCTGAGAGAGATCCTCTCTGTACACCTTGATCCAGGCATTGCCTTGATGGAGGGCACGCCAATCAAGGCAATGCCTCGATCAAGGTGTACAGAAGCAGCAAACCTCCTGGGACAAGAAAAGATGCCCAGGAGGTGTGCCTGGCCCCATGGCACGGAGCTGAGTGACCTGCCTGATTTCTCAGCTAGCCCTGCTCATGGTGTCTCCTAAGCCGTGGATTCCCGAGCACCCAGAGGTTACAGAGTGGGGGGCCCCCAGCATCTTCGTGACCCCAAAGAGAGGGGAGCTGCAGTCATCTCCTCCACGGTGACTCGACACCCTTCTGAAACTATCCTGAGCCCTTCAGAGCTGCTCTACAGGCAGTGAAGATCTCAGATGAGCGTTTGATGTTCAGTGTCACCACCAGAGCCATCACAGCCCCCATTTCATCTCTGGTGCTGGCAGTCTCCCCAGAGACATTCCTGGCTGGCAGGGAGGTTCCCACACCCAGCAGCTCTTGGTCTTTGCAGCCAGGGATGGGGCTGAGCTCCTGGTCCCCCAGGATCCAACTCCCAGGGATCCCACGAGCAAACGTGGACCTGGGACCTGACTTCTCTCCAGCCCCCATGCTCAGCCTGGACCTCGCCAGCCTCAGCAGGACCCTTACCACGGGTGGAGAGGTGCGACCTGAAGGGAGATGATGTCCCTGCAGCCTGCTCCGAGGGCCCAGATGACTTCATGACCCACGGGGTCCGTAGAGCTCCTGGAATGACACAGAGGACACGTGGGGGGCTGCTCCCGCTCCATACAGCCCGCAGCCCGCCTGGGAACCACCACCCCCCCCCACACAGGATGGCTGAAGGCATTTCCATCTGGAATTGGGCTTAGATACGTGTACTATCTAGAAAAATAGAAGGTGAGGCCGGGGCTGAAGCTGGGTTTGGAGGTGAGGCTGGTTGTGGAAGATGAGGTTGAAAGCGAGGGCTGAAGTCTTCCAAAAGAAAGGTGGCACGTCAGCCGTGTGGTGCTCAGGTGTTTGGATGGACGCAAGGGGTTGAACTGGGACTGCCCAGGCCACGTATCCTTGCAGAGGAAACGTTACGCCCCCGCAGATCGCGCTGGGAAGGTTTCACAAATGCCTCCCCACCCAGCATTTGTGCCGTGCCACGGGCTCAGGGGAGCTCCCACTGACACCCTTGGCAGTGCAGCAGCGATGTCAGGGATCTCTGTCCCGAGGCCACCAGCCCGTGCTGAGGTCTCCAGCCACGTCCCCACACCGATCCCTGCTGAGGGCTGAGGCTTCCTAACTCCGAGTGACCTACTTGGAAACTTCAGGCGAGCCTAAAAATAAGCGAGGGGTGTTATCGTGACCGTTTCACACATCTGCACCGAAGGCGCCTGCTGAGAGCCCCTTGGGCACGGCGGGTTAATTGGGCATGAGTCAGAGTCACAGGTTAGCCATGTGCCCTCGAAGGGCTGGTGGCTGAATCCTTGGGTTACACCTGGTGGCACCATCCTGCCTTGCGGCGTGGGGTCCCCGTAGCAGCCAGGCACTTGGTACAACTTGTGGGGTGCCCCAGGCACACTTGCCCACCCGAAGGACTCTCCATCCTGGGGGGGGATGAGGAGACCTAGTGCCTGAAGGGGACGTGGTGCTGAGTCTGAAGTGGTTGCTTGCGGGAGGCAGTGGAGCAAGGACTGTCCTCCCTAAGGGGGTAGGAGAACTAAATCCTGCCTCCACAGGAGGCAGAGGCTCCTCGGGAGGTGGCCAAGGTGCAGGAGCAGCCCCTGAGCTCCTCCAGGACCTGGGCACGGTCATGGGCCTCGTGTCCTTGCCCTTGGGCAAGGTATCCACGGTGGGTTTTGGTGATTCCATAGCACACCAGTCCTTGTATCCAGGACGGAGGAACCCCAAGGGCTCTGCTCCCTACTGGGAACCCTCAGCAGGCAGTGACAGGCAGGCAGAACCTCACTGGGACTCCGTTTTGGTGCCCCTCTCCTCCTTTGTCCATCTCTAACATAAAGCAGCATCCCTGTACCAAGACCCCAGCCACACTTCCAGCTGGGAACAGGCCAGCAAGGGAAATGTCTACTTGGGAACACGCCAGAAGAAGATGAGGGTTGCAAGAACAGCTCTTGAATTGCTCCCTGGGGACACTGGGGGTGGCCATGGGCATCAGAGGGGTCCCAACACATCCCATGGATGTTCCCTGCCTGCTCCCCTTACCGGTAGGTGACGGCTTGCAGGGCCCGGCAGTAGCAGCTGGCCAGCCAGAGCGAGCGGTCGGTCAGCACGTTGGGGCAGTGCGAGATGCGGAGGATGAGCAGGTTGCTGCCCGTGGCCTTCAGCAGGGACTCCAGCCCGGCTTCCAGGCAGCCCCTGCGGGGACGGAGGCAGGATCAGGCACGGGGACCCCTGCTCACGCTCCCTGCGGCCACCCTGGGCGGGTCCCGTGGGGGTTGGGTGCTGGGGCCCAAAACCCACGGCAGGAGCCAGGGGGTGATGAAAAACCATCAGTGGAAACGGGCCATCGGTGCTCGTGGAGCATCACCATCCCTGGAAGGGTGCCCGAAGGTGCCCGGTGCCGCGGGAACTCACCGCGTGCTCTTCATGTAGTCCTCCTTGCTCTCCTTCTTCCCCCGCTGGCGTGGCTTGAGGTTTTGGAGGGTGAGGGAGTGCATCTGGGTGCACCACTGGGACAGCATGGCCAGGAACTGGGGGACAGGGGTGGCTGTCACGGGGGGGGGCACTTTTAGTGATGTCCCGTGCCACCCAGCCTGGGCTATCGGGGGCAGGTCTGTGCACAGCCCACCGCACACGCAGTCATTTCTGCATGCACAGACATACACATGCCCCAGCTGTGTGACAATGCACGTGCAAGAGCGTATGTGTGTATGTCCTCACCCCGGGCCGTGCCACCCCTGTCCCCGTACCTTGGAGGACACCCTGGCGTTCTCCAGCAGCACCCGCGTCCACACGGCCGGGTGCCGGGCCACGAACTTCCAGTCCTTGCACACCTCGGCCGCCCGCAGCAGGGTCTTGGTGTCCAGGTAGGTGAAGATGCAGAAGAGCGCTGCTCTCATCTTGAGGATCTCGGGGCTGATCACCTCGCTGGAGTGGCCGGGGCTGCCCCTCTCCAGCCGGCCCCCCTTGCACATAGCCCCCTCGGACCTGGCTGTGGGACACGCGCCGTCAGTGCCACCGGCAAGCCGGGGAAGGGATGCTCCTTGCGGAGACGGGGAAGAGGAGAGAGGCGACCCAAAACCTCCACGCACCGTGATGGTGGCATCCCCGTCCCCCACCTCGCACCCTCCCATCCTCGAGCCCCCCAGCGCGGTCTCACCGGTCAGCCGGCAGCTGCCGGGGGGGCCGTGACGCGGCGATGCCGGGCACCTCCGGGTCCCAGCCCTCGGCCTCCGACTCGGTGGTGCGGGACCCCACGTCGGAGACGTCGCCCTCCTCGCCCTCGGTGCTGTTGCGGTAGGGCCGGCGGTGCCAATTTTGGATGGCCTGGCGCCGCAGCCCCGAGCCCCGGCCGCCGTCCCGCGCCGCGTAGGGGTGCCCGTCGGCGGTGTCATCGGTGGGGCACGGCTCTGCGCTGTCGCTGTCGTAGCAGCCTGAGCTCTGCGACACCGCTTTCGCCCTGCTCGAGGCCCTGGGGGATGGAGGTGTCCAACCTCAGTCCCTGCCAAGGGCACCCCAGGGAGGGCGTCCCCTTTCCCTGAGCACCTCCCATGGCAATAAAATCCCAAAAACCTCACCCGGTGCTGGAGGAGGAGCGCTGGTTAGGAATGGCGTAGGGGCCGTGCACGGCCGTCCCCGGACCTGGGTGCCGCTCTCTCTGTGGGGAGAGGGGACATGAGGAGCCAGCGTGGAGAAACCCATCGGATGCGGGGAATGCGGGTGGACTCATCCCCCATCACCCACCCAGCACCACCGATGTGTGGGTCCGTACCCACACAAGACGCAGAATTACATCCCCAGCATCATCCCTGCACCTTACCCACGCTTTCCTCATGTGGCACCCAGACACCAACCAAGACCCTTTGGGAATCCCCCCGCCAGGGTGACCCACATCGCCACGGGGGTCCCCGCGTGTCCCCGCTCAACCCTTTTACAGCCGCCCGAGAAGCCACGCTCGTGCCCGGATGCGCGGGGTGCCCGTGCCTGTGCCCGTGCCGGTACCGGTCGGCCGATGGCCTTGGCGCCCGGCGTGCCGCAGCGCCCCAGGCTGCCGTTGGGGGTGGTGCCGCAGCTGCTGCTGATGATCTGGAGCTGCTTCTCGGCGCGGTCGGCGCGGTCCAGCAGCTCCTCGATGAAGTGCTGGAGGCGCACCTTGGCGTTGGCCTCGCGGGCGGCCGTCTCCTTCAGGAACTGGTCGATCTGCAGCACCTCCCTGCGCGGAGGGGACAGGGGGTGGCGGTGACACCCGGGTCCTTCCCCACCCATCCCTGCTGAGCACCTCCACCCAGCCCAGCAGCTGGGCAGGGATGGTCCTGTGCAGCCACCCCAGGCCATCATCAGCCTCATCTGGGGCTCTCCCAGCCTGGATGGTGCCACATCTGGGCGCGCTGGGGACCAGGGGATGCTCCTGCTCGCAGGATGGATGCAGCCACCTTGATTTGGTGGGGATGGTGTCTCCAGCACCTTCTCTGGAAGGTGCCCTCGCTGCCAGGACGGGGGTCAGGTCCCTGGGCATGGCGGAGCAGAGGGAGGAGGATGATGATGGTGAAGGATGGCGGAGGGTGGCAGTGGTGCCCTGCCCCATCTAGGAAGGGCAGATTTAAGGGAATGAACTCAAGGGCAGACTGAACACTTAAACCCCACTCAGCCCCATACTCCTGGTTGCACCTTCAGCTCCCTCATTAATGTATTAATTAACAGGATCTCAGAGCCTTGAGCTTCTGGATGTGTCCTGGCAAGGGACCTGCCCCACTGAGGCACCGCGATGCTGTCCCCAACACGCAGCGTGCACAGTGACCCGCTGTCACCCCACACACGTGAGCCCAGGCAGGCACACCACTGCTGACTTCACCCGCTTCCCAAAAATGTGCGTGCGTACGCACAGGCACCCTCAGCCGTCACGGCCCCACGAGCACGTGTGTCCCACAAAACACGTGCACCGGGCACTCTGCCATCACATCCCTGCGAATGTGCCTGTCCCGCTAACACGCGCTTGCACAGCCAGGCACGCACACGTGCACGGCCATCGCGCACGCCCACGAGTGCATCACACCCACGTGCAGAGCCGCTCTTACGTGCCAAAGAACCATGGAAACGCACAAAAAAAATGCACCCTGGCACACCCGGCTGCGCCGTGTTCCTGCCTGGTGCACACCCAGCCTTGCGCACCCGGCCGCATGCGTGCCCTGGAGCGCAAAGGGGAAGGCGAGGAGGAGGCAGCCCACTGCGATGCAATTCATGTTGTCGGTTATTGTTGCCCTTTAATTACCAACTAATTGCCCCCAAACCTGCCATTTGCAGGGGGAGCTCGCCGGCAATAATCTGGGAAGGCTCCTGGCCAAGGATCCCTGAGATCTGGAAGGCAAATGTGGCGCTGGCACGCGGCCGGCGGCGTAAGGAGATGCTGATGGCTATCTCCTGCATCTCTCATCCCATGGACCGAGTGGAAAAACTCCCCCGGCAAAGCCAAGGTGCAAAAAACCCATGGCTGCAGGGAACAAACGTCACCGGCCACGGCCCAGGGCTCTTGGGTGTCAGCGGGCGCGTGGGCTGGGTGTAGGTTAGCCTGCAACCTCCCCACCTTGGGGCTGATGAAGCCTGACTGGAAATATTAATTTAAGCTGGGGGGTTCTGGCAGATATGGCAACACAGGTCATTTTTTTTTTTCCTTTGCTCTGGATTCCCTTTTTTCCTGCTTTTCACAGGGGTTGCCGTGAGCCCCAGCCTGCTGCCAGCTCGTGGTCTGTCCCTGGCTCTGCCTGGAGGATCTGGGGGATGTATGGGGATGGCTGATGGGTAGGAGGGTTTCTCTAAGGAGATGGAGATCCAGAAGGTATTTTGGGGGTATAAAACTAGGTTCCTAGGTGGCAGCCATGATCATGGACAAAACAAACCATGTGAGACCCATTGATCAGCCTCCATCTGCCTCAATTCATGTCTCTCCAGACCCTGCTCTGGAGCTCTCCACCCTGTTGGCCCTCATCCTGCCATTGCACAGAGGAGATGCCCCTGGGAAACGCCCATGGGGCAGTGATGGCAGCCCCCAAACCTCCTGTCCCATACACCTGCACCTTCCAAACCAAGAGGTGTCCCCTTATCCAGCATCATCCCGCTCTGCACCCCAGGACCACCCCCAACACCAGCAAATCCCATGGACACGCGCTCTGCTTCCCAGCCCCAGTCATTATTTTGGGGGCAAAGTCATTAATGAACGTATGGAAGTTGGTGGGCACCAAGAAAGCTCTTTGAGGAACCTCCCCAGAAGTCCCAGTCCAGCACAGCTGTGACTGTCCCCCTTCACCTGCTCCTTGCTGACTTTATGGACACTGCCACGACCTCCAGCTTGGCCAAGAAACTCAAGAGGTCTGGTTTGGTTGAGTGACACCAATGGGCAAGGACCCGATGCTTGGCTGGAGGAAATTCTGGAGCCGCCCGGGGGGGGGTGGGGGGGGGGTCTGAATGGGGAACGTGGGATGAAAATGCAGAGGGCAGTGCCACAACCCTAACAGTGAGTGGAGGTCACACTGCTCAGGCTACACCACCCTCCTTCTGGGAGAATAACCCTGAATTTGGCATGGCCAAGGTGGCCCTTTTCATGTTTATGACCATGGGGTGGGTCAATGGGCCACTCCATGCTGTTGGGCCAGATGGGATGACCCAGTCCTGATGCTGGGGGACTCCTGTTGGTACCAGAGATGGGCTGGAGCAACGTGGCCACCACCGTGTTCCTCAGCAGGACAGCCTGATGGCCACGTGCATCCACAGCTTGGCCGTGCCCTGGGGCTTTGGTGGCTTTGGGGCAGTCGCACATGACGTGACAGCTTGGTCACCGACACGGAGCAGCTCAGGTCTGTGTGGACACTGCCCACGTGGGAGAAGAAGCAAACCCTGCTGAGCGATGCCAATGGGCATTGCCAAGGGGCTCGTGCCCTAGAACTTCACAGAAGGGTTTGGTGACAGCGTTTGGGGCTCATCACCAAGGCTGAAGTCCCCCCACCCCACCGCAAGGAGGAGGAACGAAGGACTCACTGCTGCTTGCGGGTGAGCTCCTGCTCCTTCTGCACCAGGTCCTGCTTGAGCGAGGCCAGCATCTCCACGCTGACGTCCACCTGGCGGGACAGCTCGGACGCCCGGTCCTCCAGCTCCTGCTTCTCCCGGCTGAGCCTCAGGCTCTCCTGCTTGGCTTTCTCCAGCTCCGAGCTCTTGCGGTCCAGCTCCACCTGGAGCCGGCCGACCTGCGAGGCGATCTTCTGCTCCACCTCCTCCGTCAGCTTCTCCAGCCGCTTGTCCACCTCCAGCTTCTCGAAGGCGCGGATCTTCAGGCGGGCCAGCCCTTCTTCGTAGGCAGCGTCCATAGCGGCCGGCGGCGTGGGGGCCGGCGCCACGGCTTTGCCCCGGGTGAAGATCTCGGTCAGCGGGATCTCGATCTCGTGGACATAGCGGGGCGAGGGGGAGGAGGACGGGGCCGGCTCCAGCTCCTCGGCGGGGACGAGGTCGCAGGAGAAGCGCTGCTCCTTGCCTTGGAAGGAGGTGCTCTCAAAGTAGTCCCGCCGGGCGGCCGGCGTCAGCAGGGCCCCGTCGGCGGCCAGGGGGAAGACGGCGGCATCGCAGATGCTGTTGGTCTTGGAGAGGACGTAGAGGGTCTCATAGGTGTGGTTGTACTCCAGGTGCGCCCGCAGCGAGGAGAGGCTGCGGAAACGCTTGTGCTCCCCGCACCGCGGACACCGGTAGGGCAGGTCCAGGGAGGCCATCCCTCAGCTACGCGCCCCGACGCAGGGGAAATGTGGACAGACGGACGGGTGGCAAGCGGGATGGGTCGGGGAAGCCCGGATGGTGGGGCCACGGCTCCGCTGGGGCATGGTGGGGTGGGAGCCCCGGGATGGGAGAGGGGGTCTGGCAAAGTCCTGGGGGGGGCGTCAGCATCGGATGGTGCTGGGCGCTGGAAGAGAGAGGGGGGTTAGTGACACAGGGACGGCAGGGCCCCAAAAGTCCTTCCCTGGACCTTCTTCTTGGCACAACCTTTGGAAAGACCACAAGCCTTGGGGACATGATCAATCTCCTCTTGGGAGAGGTCTGAAACCCTTGGGAAGGTCCACAGCCCTTGGGAAGGTCCACAACTGTTGTTGGGAAGGTCCACACCCCTTGGCAAGGTCTACAACCCTTGGGAAGGTCCACAACTGTTGTTGGGAAGATTCACACCCCTTGGGAAGGCCTACAACCGTTGGGAAGGTCCACAGCTGTTGGGAAGATCCATGACCCTTGGGGTGGTCCACAACCCTCTGGGAGGTGCACAATCCTCAGGCAGGTTCACAGCCATTGGGCAGGTGGACATCCCATGGGGAATCTCTGTCCATCAGCCCTGAGCTTGCTGCAGAGGGGTGTCCCGTGTGCCTTCCTGAACTGCCACCATGCGAGGGGCCTCTGCAGTGCCAGGGGTCTCCAGACCAAGGAGCATCCTCGTGTCTGTTTGGATCCCACCCCCTCAAGCAAAAGGTTACCCAGTCCTGATAGCCCATGTTGCAGAATCACAGAACCATTAGGCTTGGAAAAGTCCTCCAAGCTCCTCTGGTCCAGCCACACACCCTACCACCACTGTCACCCACTGAACCACGTCCCCAAGCACCACGTCCAACCTTCCCTTGAACACCCCCAGGGACGGTGACGCCACCACCTCCCAGAGCAACCCATCCCTACACCCGATCACTCTATCTGAGAAGAAATGTCTCCTCATTTCCCACCTGAAATGCCACCCCCCAGCGGGATTTATCTCCCAGATTCACTTCTCCAGCCCCTCACCACAACCATTAGGTCTCACCGCTGCCCCCAGGGATGTTCCCGTTGGGACTGTGATGGGACTGGCCACAGCCCGTGGCTGTGATGGGATCACCCCGTGGGTGCTGGGCCGTCCGTCTCCCCTTCCCCCTGCTACAGGCAGAGCCGATGCTCCTCCATCCCAGACCAACCCAGATCCATGGGGGCTTGGCCACAAAGCCCCAGGATGTCCCCAGGGACGTGGTGTGGGGATGGGACATCCCCAGGAGCCGGATGGGGTCACCTCGAGGCTTCAGACACCTCAGGATCCTGCTCCCCATGAGGTTTTTTGGCCCCAGGGCTGTGGGATCCCCAAGCTGTGGTGCTGCAGAGGACAAGCTGGCTTCCTGTGCTGAGTGTTTCCATGGGGACCTGTTTCATCCCCTGCTCACAAACCCTTCAAGGTATCGGGGGAAACAAAACCCCTGGGGAACAGGACAAGCCAGAAGAAACCCAGCCACCAGCACCGCGCCGTTTCCCGCGCGGGGCCGGGAGCACCCAGCTATCTCCTCCTCCTCTCTCGAGGAATTTGGTTTAATTATTTTAGGTTGTCTCCACACATGAAGCCGCTGGCCTGGCGTGGGATTCCAGCTTGAAAAAAACCAACCACGTTTCTGCCCCAAAGAGACACCGTGGCTGTTCCCCTCCCCGAAGCACCGAGGGGACCCATGGGTGGGAGCAGCCTTGCAGTAGCCTGCTAAGGGCAATTCCCTGCACCCAAAAACCCCTCTGAGCCCCTTTGCACCCCAAAACCACGGACCTTCAAGGGGGCTAAATCACCACCGAACCCTTCTCCGCCCAGGATCCAGGTGGCTCAAAGCCACCAGTATCCCCCGGGGCTCAGCACACACCTCAAAACCATTTTTTTTTTAAGGGAAAAAATGAGTAAGGGAAAGAAACCCATGCGAAGAATAATAATGATAAAAAAAAAGACCACAGATGTGCTGGGTGGATTTACGGAGCTGCCTGGCTGCTCCCGAAGCCGTCTGCTGGCCGGGTTTGTATTTTGGGGTCGTTACAAAACGCATCCATCCTTCTCCCCTTCACCCCTCCTGGCTCAGCGCTGGCCAGAGCCCAGCAGCACAAAGCCCGGCCGGGAACCTTGGGTTTCCATCGGGAGCCTTCGGTGCCGGGGGGGGGGATGATAAAGCGCTTTTCCGCCGTAGGGCCGGGGCCACGGCATCGTGCCGCCGATATTTCAGGCCTGGATCCCTGCCCACGTCTCCCGGGGTACCCGATCCGCCTCGCTCGGGATTTTCCAGCCCTAAGCCAGGGCAGGATGCGACCCAGGCGGGTGCGATGCCCACACCGCCTCGCCCCTCGTCCTGGGCAGAGCCCAGGGTTCGTGAAAACCTCTCCTGCCTCCTTCCCCTCAATGGAGACCAGGATTTAGGGTTTGCTGCCGCCGTGGCCGCCCCACAAGCCCGCAGCATCCCGAGCCAGGCAGCGCTCGTGGCCACCGGGAGATTGCAGCAGCAGCAGCAGCAAAACCCATCCCTGGGCTGCCTCGGTGCCGCTACCTCCGATCCATCATGGATCCTTTATTCGCATTGTTTGGCTTTTTTTTTTTTTTTTTTAATTTATTTCCCACCCCCCCGGTAAAATAAAATAAAGAAATCACCAGCAGGCTCCAGCTGCTGGGCTGGAGGGGGGCGGCGGGGAAGGAGGTGGCGGGTGCTGGTCCCCATCCGTCCCCAGCTGGGGCTGCAGTGACAGCAGCGAGGGGGGGGGGTGCTGGGCGGCCGGCCCCCCCCCGGTTCGGGGCCCGGGGGGCCCCCCCTCCCCCCCCCCCCCCCCCCCCGGCCACAGCCTTGCCCCCTAGGCCCGCCCCCCCCCCCCCCCCCCCCCGATCAGCATCCCTCCTACCTGCTCCTCGCTCCTGCGGCCAGGGCAGCATCTCCGCCGCTTCCCCGTCCCCGCCGAGCCTCGGGGGGGACCGGGGGGGGGGTGGGGAGCAGAGGAAGGGAAGGGGGGGCCCCGAGAGCTCCCACCCGCCCCGGTGCACAAAGGAGGCGGCTTCAGGGCTTGGTAGGGGCGGAGGGAGGAGGGCTGAGGGCTCCCAGCCCCGCGGGCAGCAGCCGGCTCCCTGCGGCCGGCAGCTCCATGGAGGGCCCTGGGGAAGGGA